>NC_044914.1:37169874-37327374 GCF_001633185.2 Quercus lobata | reverse complement strand
AATAAACAGGATTATCATCATCATGATATTTCATGGCATCATAAATATTAAACTTAAGAATTTCACCATCAAATTCCATGGTAAGTGTGCCACTATGAACATCTATTTTAGTCTTGGATGTCTTTAAAAATGGTCTTCCTAACAAAATAGGAGTAGTTTGATCACCATTCTCCATATCAAGAACATAGAAATCAATAGGGAAAACCAAATCATTAACTTACACAAGAACATCCTTAACTACACCCTTAAGATAGGCAATAGATCTATCAGCCAGTTGAATCACAACACCAGTTTTGTTTAAAGGTCCAAGTTTCAAAGAAACATATATAGAATATGGCATGACATTGATAGAAGCTTCTAAATCTAGCATGGCCTTCTCAAGTTGAGTGTTACCTATTGTACAAGGGATAGTAAACATACCTGGATCTTTGCATTTTGCAGGGAGTTTTCTTTGAATAATTGCATAAACATTCTCCCCTACTCTCACCTTCTCACATCCTTTAAGTTTCTGTTTCCTCTTAATTGTACACAGTTCTTTCAGGAATTTAGCATAACGAGGTACTTGTTTAATGGCATCTAAAAGTGGAATATTTACCTCGCATCTATGAAAAGTCTCATATAAATCTTTAATTTTCTCACATTTTCTTGATTCTGCTAAAGCCTGAGGAAACGGAGGTACTGGTTTATAATCAGAAAGAGGTGGAAACTTACACTTAGGTACCTCATCATCATTGGGGACATTCTTGTCTGCAACGATATTTTGCTCCTTTTCTTGCTTCAACGATGCAGGTGTTGCCTTTACTGGAATCTCAACCTCTTTACCACTTCTCAAAATTATTGCACTTGCATTTTCTCTTGGATTTACTATCGTTTGAGAGGGTAATTTCCCCGAACTTTGTGTCTCTAGCCGACTAATTGCAGTTGCCATCTGACCCATCTGATTATCCAAACTTTGAATATTGGCCCTCGCCTCTTGTTGAAATTGTTTCGTCTCCTATTGAAATTGCAAAGTATTAGTGGCAAGAGACTTAACAATATCTTCTAAAGACATACCAGAATTAGAAGTTTGGCCCGGTTGTTGTCTAGGGGGGCATGGCTGCTTATATTGCTGGCAAATTGGGCGGTTTTGAGTCTTGGGCTAATTTACTTGTGGATTCCCATAACTAAGATTGGGGTGATCCCTCCATCCTGGGTTATACGTGCTTGAATAGGGATCATACTTCCTTTGCGGTTGTCTAGGAAAACCACTTGCCACATTCACTTGCTCAATGGTCTCCTCTTGAAGAGTTGGGCACATATTAGTTGGATGTCCTACTACCAAACAAATCCCACAAGCCTTCACCGTTTGCATATTACCTACAGCCATTTGACGAACAAAAGAAGTTAGGCTCGCAATTTGTTATTCAAGGGAGGAAATATTTACCTCATTAACATGCTTAGATGAATGGTCAAGCCTAATGCCAAATTGTTGAGAATTGGCCGCCATATTTGTAATCAAGTTTCTTGCGGCCTCGAGAGTTTTATCCACCAAAGCTCCTCCACTAGCTGCATCAATCATGCTCCTATCAGTGGGTAGAAGGTCCTCATAGAAATATTGGATAAGTAGCTGCTCACTAATTTGATGATAGGGGCAACTTGCACATAATTTCTTGAAACGTTCCCAATATTCATGTAAGGACTCTCCGTTGTGCTGCCTTACACCACAAATTTCTTTTCGAATGTTGGCTGCCATTGAAGCTGGGAAATATTTCTCCAAAAACAACCTCTTCATCTCGTTCCATGTTTTAATACTCCCGAAGGGTAGATAATAAAGCCAATCCTTAGCCGAATCCTTCAAAGAAAACAGAAATGCTCTTAATTTAATTTGATCTTCAATCACCCTTGTGGGCTTCATACTCGTGCATACCACATGCAACTCCTTTAGATGCTTGTGAGGATCTTCACCTGCAAGGCCATGAAAAGTGGGCAAGAGATGTATTAGTCCAAATTTTAATTCAAAAGTAGTAGTAGAATCTAAAGTTGGGAATGTTATGCATAAGGGTTGTTGATTCAAATCAGAGGCAGCAAGCTCTTTCAAAGTTTGATTTCCAGCCATGACTTCCTTCTCTTCTAAATCAGAATCGCTAGCAAACAAGGAATCAAGAGCTAGATCGTGCTCTTCAGAACTTCTCCTAACTTTCCTCCTTAACCTGTGCAAAGTTCTCTCTATTTCTAGGTTGTACTGGCAAAACACCTTGATTAGAAGATCAAGTTACAGTCATAAACAATCAAGGAAACTCTAATAAACCATGAAAAAAATCAGGAAAAATCTAGAGTAATGAAAACAAATAAAAATTCTACGCTAAAACACAAAAAACACCTAAAAACCCTAGAAAACAGTTGAATTTGGCCTCGAGAGGGTAAGGCTAGTAATCCAAAGGATTAATTAGTCTTGCTTAGAACGTCATTTACCTTTAAAAAACTATATTATTAAGGCCTAATTCTACCACAATCTGAATTCTGCCAAAACTGTAACTATCAAAAACTAACGAATTTTTTTTTTTTTTTTGGAAAATTTCAAGAACAAAATAAGGTTCACAAGAAGCAAAAAAAATCAACTAGAATCACTCCCTAGCAATGACGCCAAAATTTGGTGTGTTGTCGCAGGCAACCAAAAATAAAACCTATACTCCTAAAAATATATGTAGTAGTGCGAGTAAGAATCGTTCCCACGGAGAGTATCTAGCCTAGTTTTATGCTACGTGAACAAGGAGGGGGGGTTTGAGTATAATGAAAACAATTTTAAGAAAAAAAATTAAGGAACAATTCAAATTAAAATATAGAAATCAATCAAGAGAAGAAACCTTGGTCCAAGTCAACATCCACCATCGGAATTTTACAACTAATCATCGATGCAAGTATATATCAATTCACACTTTGAATATTCATCGTTGGAACTATTTTCCTATCTCTCCTTAGTCATAGTTAATTAGAAAACAAGCGATCTAATAAACCCTAACTACTAAACAACCCAAGACAAGCGCTAAAGGTTTAATCTAGTAGCAGCCTTAAGAATTAGAAAGATCGATGAAACTAAACAACACAAACACAAGCGGTTGTATTTAATTTAGTCGAGCATTCTTCCTAAGATCTAATAATTTCTGATGCAGCAAATCATTAAATCTTGGTTGCTTCACAAGTTAGAGAGATCAAACAATTACGGATTTGATATCTAACCTAGCAGTAGATTGTAACAAATAATAAACTAGTAGGCCTCCTAGTAATTAAATGAGACAATCATGAAAATAAGCACAAAAGAACATCCGATATTCAAAGCGTAAATCGAACAATAAAAACAAATTAGATCTCACAGTTTTATTGATTCCGAGGTTTCAGTTTCCTTCGACCAAGTATAAAAGTTTTAGCCATGCAAGGCCATGATGAAAACTCAAAGGAAAAAATCAGAGAAGAGGGGAGAGAGAGGCGTGTGTCTAATTCTGATTTCTCCTCCCCCTTTTACACGTTAATTCCCCCCTTTCCCAAGCCTACAAAATCTCCTAAAAATATTCTCAATAATAATATCAAAATCTAACTAATTAAGGAAAAATATTAAAAATAAAACAAAGTCCTAATACAACTAGGAAAGTGGTGTTTTTCAGCTGGAAATTTCGTGCACTAGATCTGGAGGCTTCTAAAAATAAACCACATCAGATACGTGTATTAGAATTTCAGGTAAATGAACATTCCAGAACGTCAGCAGTGCAGGTGCAGCAACTTCAAGCCTAATTTCGACCTTGATGCAGCCCGTATCTCTCAAAAATCAAAACATGAAAGTTGTAGAGCTTTGTCTTGGCGTTCCATAGCATCTTGAATCATCTCAATCGGAGCTTGGATGAGAGAGTTATGCCCAGATTACAAAGCGATGTCAAAGCTGTCCAGAATCGCCCAATTAGCTACGTTTTGCACTTATTTGCATCCTAAATCAAAATATAAGAATAATGAGTACATTTAGGCACCAAATAAATATAAAAGACTAAACATTAAGGGAGAAAAATATGACATTTTGCATTCTTATCATGGGCCTTGACTGAAAACCCCCTTGCTGAGGATGACTTGTGATCAGAGCCTTACCTTTATTCTGCTGTCGGTCATCCTCCAATCTTTTATACTCCTCGATATGCCTCATTAGCTGCCTCATATCCTCGGGAGGCCTCCTTGTCAATGAGTCTCGCAATTTGAAGTCCTCAGGCAATCCCAATCGAAAAGTACTTTCTGCGATTTTTTCATTGCCCCCGCCGATCTCGTTGTACAACTCCCAGTACCAGCTAGTGTAGCTGCAAAGAGTTTCTCCGATCCCCATTTTCATAGATAGCAGTGTGTCCACTAGCTGCAGCACCCGGCTGCAAGTCATAAACCGGGCACCGAACTCTTGGATTAGCTCGACAAAGTTATGAATTGAGCCATCCCTCAATCCATTGAACCACCTCAAAGCCGTGGGCCTAAGACTCGAAGGAAATACTTTACATATTAGCGAATCGTTATGAGTGTGCGAAGACATCATTTGGATGTATTGGCTTACATGCTCCACCGGATCCATTTTCCCATTATAAGAGTTAAATAGAGACCGCATAAATCTGCTCGGCATAGGAGCCCGTTCAATGTCCCCCGAGTACGGCGACCAAGCAGCTTTGCGTAACACTCGGCTCATAGCATCCATAGCGGCATTCCGGGGCCGTCGTTCTTCTAGGGAAATCGAGTCCCAGTCTGCGTACTCCCGTGACCAATCCCAGTGTTAGTGGGAACCAGATCGATGGGACACCTCTCTATAGTGACCTCCCACACTAGCTAACCCCTCTTCATGCTCCTCGTGATCTCTTCTTTGACGCCTACCTCTTGCTTCCAACTCCAAATCCCTTACCAACCTACATAAATGTTCAAGTTCCTTGTCCCTCCCTTTAAAGCGCTCATGCCCCGATGCACCTGATATTGTCCGGTCTGTTTGACACGACCCTTTTCCAAGGCCGGACTGCTCTTCCTTCTACTCATGCTCCTTATTTTCATGCCTCTTCTGCCTTCTTTCCTGCCAAATGGATCCCCGAGAAGATCTCCCGGAACCACTTTCAGTATAACTCCTTGATTAACCTTCAGACATTTTTTCCTGCGTGAGTCTCGACAGAACCACAGCTACGTAGGAGATTCCTACAGACAGTGCCAATTATGGGTACCTAAACTCTGGCTCAATGACCAGACCCAGAATTGGGCTCACAATTTATTTATTGAGTAGGCCTAGTGTTTCCTACTAAGGGTAGTTCCACTCCAAGAGACACTTTTACTTCCCTGAACCCCTGTAAATACCCTTGTTTTCTTATCCGTGTTGCCCTCTTCCTTAGCTCTCCTAATTCACTTTCACTCTTTCTCTCTCTCTCTCTTCTTCCCTTTCTTCCTAGAGTTTCCAACCCCCTTTCCTTGCACGGTTTTCCTACTTATAGCTTAAGGTTTGTGGGGGTTTCATAATTACATTCTGATCTTACTCGTGTAGGTGGGGTCCGATGTGATTATTCCTGACATAGAATCTATCTCGTTTAAAATGGTGGTAGTGGCTTTGGAACTGAGTTCCGCCTCCAATAGGTCACCCGGCAGCGATACTCCCCAAGGCAATACCGAGCCATAAGAGAAGTACGTTATTCCAGGCACATGCAATCCTGAACAGACAATGAATGATCGTATACGGGCTTATTAATCACGTACACAAGACAAGTATGGACTCACTATGAGGTTTGGGCCCATTTCTAATTCTTGAGAATGTTTGGGCCAAGGCCCATTGGACCCGAGGCCATATCCCGAGGCTTTCTTCTTCTTCTTTTGGTGCTCATATGTTTATTTTATCATTAATTTTGGTTGGTTTTTGTTTTTGTTCTTTTTTTTAAGAAAACAATTTTGGGTTAATTTCTTATGCTTTTTTTTTTTTTTTTTTTTTTTATAACTAAAGTCTATACACAATTTTTTAAAAATATAGTGTGTTACTTTTTGTTTTATTTAATAGGGACATGATGGTAAATTTATACAAACTTTATTTTCAACCAAACAAAAAAATTTTCTATCCCTCCACTTTTCCACCCTCCTAACTAAATACAAATGAGGGAAACTAAAATCTTTTTTATCCTTCCACTTTTTCATCCTCCCAACCAAACGGATCCTAAGATAATATATGTTAGTAAGATGACAGTATGGACCAAAATGGCAATGATTTTCAAAGTTTTAAGAATTAAAATAGATGTTTCAAAAAATTAGGGACCAAAATGAGAATTAGACCAAAGTGTATTTTTGTTTTTGTTTTTATTTTTTATTTTTTTATAATAACGTGGGTAGGTTTTTTTTTTTTATTATAGAAACATGGGTAGTTTTGTTTTTTGTTTTTTTTTTTTTTTTTATAAAAAAAAACTGAGTAGTTTTGGTTGTGTACAAGACCAAGGGTTAGTGGGAATTTTTTAATTTATTTGGTGATAAACATTGGATAGAGACTTTGTATCTATCTACTATTACTTTCTACCCTCTAAAATATTTTTTAACTAGTATTATGCCCGTGCGATGCAAGGCTTAATTAAAAAGATATATGTAAAAAATTAAAACTATATTAATAATTAGTAAGCCACATGATAAAACCCATTAATATTACGACATATAATACATATAAACATATATTAAGTCACTTTGTATAAACATGGTCTATAATATATAAATTCTACATATTAAAACATAAAATAATGATATATAATATATATATTTTTTTTTGAAACTCTTACTAATCTAATTTTAAGTGAAGTAAAATTTTAAATTTTTTTTATAATTTAGGAAATATATATTTATTTATAGTAAATTCTTGGTAAAAAAGTTTGATTTACGATAATTATTTTAATAATTAATGAGAGTGTAAACTATTTTTATGCATATAGTAGTATGACCTAGTATTATAATTTTATGTCAAGAGTATTGAATAATTACTTAAAATGAACTATGTCAATGGCACCTATGACCAAAATACTTTATTTTGAAGTGAAAAAATTGAAAAAAGAAATAAGCATTTTGAGGAGATAGAACACATCATTAGAGGCTTATGAGCATTATTTTCTTAACCCATCATGTAAGCAAAGAAGGAATAAGTGATAACCTTATGTGTGAAGTGAAGTTGCTTGAGATGACTAAATATGAGATCTTCACATGCTTTAGTAAAAATTAAAAAAATCATCTGCATTCCACAAAAATTACTATAAAATATCAAACATTATTAATACCAATATATCATTTAGATCCCTAGTAATTAAAGTGTTATTTTTCCAATCTAACAAAATTTTAATGTTTATATAGAAGTTTTTTTCACCTTAAATTCTATCTTCCATTCTCTACAATCCTACTAACATATATAATTCTAAGAAATCATTGCCACGCCGAATGGGTGTTGCCGTATCGGCAACATTTTTGACTCCATAAAAATGGGGAAAAGCCTTTATGCATGATTGGTTTCGTACAACCCTTTTATAAATAATTTGCAAAATTAAATATTTACGAATATCAATAAAACAAATGATCAACTAAATAAATGAAAAAAAAAAAAAGAATAATCAAAATCTGTGGCATAAATATGAGATCCACATGTAATAATAATAAAATAAAATAAAAAGTAGCATCCAAACCTGGAGTCACTTGAAGGGTCCGTTTGGATTGAGCTTATTGTTGCTGAAACTGAAAACTGAAAACTGAAAACTGAAAACACTGTAGCAAAATAATTTTTAAATGTGTGAAAAGTACCGTGGGACCTATTTTTAATATTTTTTAATGCGTGAACAGTGTTACTACAGTACATGAACAGTACTGCTACAGTACAAAACAGTAATTTTTGTGCACCAAAGTCAACATATGCGGGCAAAAGAAAAAAAAGAAAAAAAAAAAAAAACAAAGAAAACGCAGAACGGAAACGTAGACGCAGGCAAACACAGTAGCCAAACTCCCTCGAAGTTTCAATAGAATAGATATAATCTTCAATGAAATAGATATAATCATATAATAGCATTTGTGTGGACGTTGCACTCAGGATAACATGTTGAAGGGTAAAGCTTTAAGATCTTGAAATTTCATATCGTGAGCTTCAAAGCTTTAGAATAATCTGTAACATAAAAATAATTTTAATTATTGTGAATATCATAACATGATTAAAGGTAGAACATATAATTTGTTTATCAAAAGAAGAGGTAGAACGTATAACCGATAGAAATTTAATGTGAAAAATATTCTCAATTAAAAAAAAAAAAAAAAGTGATAGAAGCCACTGGTCCCATTGCTTCCATTCTAGCTTCCATTGGATTAGGATGCTCATGCTGCAAATACACCTTGAAACTTACAAGTCAATAAAACCCATTATAGAATAAAACCATCCAACTAAACATATACACAAAAAAACTAAGAATATAAAAAAATATAACCTACAACGAAGAGAGCATAGTCCGAATAAGGAGTTTGAGGGAGGCGAAGCAAAAATATTTATAATTAATTAATTAATTATTTTTTTTTCCGATTGATTTTATTCCCTATGATCTAATATTAAGTTGTAGATATACTTGAAGATAAATATGAAAAAAAAAATTTGTTGATAATTTATACATGAAAAAAATGTGATACTGATTACTGAAGATAAAAACCTAAATTACTACAAAATTTGATTTCTAGATAATTCATAAATTGAAAAGGAAAGATAAAAAAGAAAGAGAAGTTGATATTAACAATTAAGAGAAAAAAATAATATGTTAAACTTAATAAATTATAGGAGTTAAACAAAAGACAAAAAATACGCAAAACTTATTCAATTTGATGAAAGAAATTACAGTAAACAAATATATATAAAAGATTAGTGTAAACAAATACATACATGTAAGGTTGTAGGTAGAAAAAAGAAAAAATCATATAGTAGGTATTTATTATGAATTGTTTGATATATATACACTTTATATTGAAGAAGTTGATATAAACAAAAAGTCTAATGCCGATCTAATTTGTGGAAGTATGAATTATAGGAAAAGAAGATAAGAACAAAATATTATATCTTTTTTTTTTTTTGTTGAAAATCTAAAAAGTATGAACTAATAATGCATAAATTTTTAAGTTGATTTTAACGTGTGTATATATATATATATATATATATATCTGATATAATTTATGTTTTTTTTTTTAAATCTAAAAAATACTAATAGCATTGCTGTTTTTGGACGTGCAATAATATAATTTATGTAAAAAAGAAGAAGGATTAGACGAAGGATCATATATAACTTAAACAAAAGATAACAACAACTAAGTTTTTCTATTTATCAAAAAAATTGATAGAGATGTTGTAAGGACTCGATTCGTGACGAATCGTAGCGGTGTTGGGTTCGTACGTAAAAAGGCCCAAACAATATCATTTGTAGAGCGTGGGTTTGGAAGGTTAGGCCTTGGTCACCAGGCGGTGGGTTTTTCATGGTGTTCATACATGGTTAAGTTTTCTTCGCCCCTGGAGTATTTCTCCTGGAGGGGGGTTGGGAGGCTCTGGTTCTTGGCCATTTTTCCCAGCCCTTCTCTAGGTTATCTATTTTTCCTTTTATATTCGCCTGCGTTCATTGTCCTTCGTCCACGTATAGGGTCAACCTTTCCAAGACTGATACTTGTCCCATCAGCCTATACCCAAAGTCGTTGGGGGTGGTTGTAAAAGCCATAGAATACGACTCTGTCAGGTTCAGAGTATTGAATGGCAGTAAGGGCAGTTTTCCCTGGATATTTCTTAGATTTTTCTTCCAAGTTTTAGTCCTATACCGTTTTTACCCCTTCTCTCCGGTGGGACTTTGAGTCTGCCGAGGACTGAATTGTCATCGGCTGTATCCCAAGGCTACCTTGTGTTCTATATTATCGAGCTTGGGCCATAGCCCTCCTCGGCTTGGACCTTTGGATTCCCCATGGGTGAATGGGCCTGGCCCATAAATTACTTGGGCCCCACAGATGTATATAAAAAATCAATAAGAATAATTATAATTTTGTGTCTATCCATGAGGTGTTTTAAAAAATAAAAAATAAAAAATATAATTAAAGGTTGATATTAGTAGTTGTATATGTGTACTATGATTTTTTTTAAAAAAAAAAGTTTAATGTTAATATGAACAATTAGTGTGAAACCAAAATTCTAATCCCCTAGAAGGTTAGAACTCATAAATCATAAATGAAGTAGATCTCCAATGGCTAATTAAATAAATCACTTAGAAATTATAGATAAATTAATAATAAAAGGATTAGATGAAAATTTTGGATTGTATTCAAATTAAAATTTTTTTCAAGAGAATAAAATAAGAATTAAAAAAAATTATATATATTTTTAAAAATTTAACAAAATTTTTGCAATTTGGTGAAGTTTTGTGGTGCAACCATAATTTCTAAACCTAATTTTTATTACTCCCTCCGTCCCATTTTATTTGTCCTATTTGAAAAGTCAAATTTTTTAAGGGAACATAATTTATTGTCTTGTCTAACTTTTAAAAGTGTATAAGTTTCCAAAACTGCCTTTAAATAAATTATATGATTTTTAATGGAGTATATATTATATGATTTTTGTCTTTTTATATTTTAACTTCATTTTTTAAATTTTAAAAATAAAGATAAATGAATTAAATTAGACACGAGCGTCCTTTACGTTTTAGCGTCGTAATAAAACAAAAACAAAATTAAAATCAAAATCAAAAGCAAGAACAATACAGCTTTCTTTCTCTGTGTCGGAGAGAGAGAGAAAGTTCAGGGTTTAGACCTAATTCTCAAATTGAACGAACTGATTAGGGCTCTGCCATTCACTTTTACCCAAACAAAATTTTAAATTCTCTGCAAGTTCTTCTCTGCTCTGCTCTGCTCTGCTCTGCTCAGCTCTGTTCAGCTCAGCTCGGGTGCGCAAAAGTATTGAATTGATAAAGCCCTAATTCGCAGCAATGACTGAGGTATCGTCGTCCTCATTGCTCAATCAATCTTTATCAAATCACTGCGAATTTCTCTTTATTGTTCACCTTTCATTTTTCTTCTATTTGCTTACAAACTCCGTTATTAGTTTTAGTTTACTTGTAACTTCTCTCTAAGTCTGGCCGTATAGTTTTTGTTTTATTTTAAAAATTCTTCACAATTTTTTAGTTGTTAGTGTAATTTTGGCTTAAAAAAATCATGGGCATCCTGTAATTTTTTTTTTTCCCTAGTAGTAATTGTACTGGGTGTGGCTTGTAGTGCAATTATAGAACATTAATTGGGAAACCAAACAGAGCAATTTTATTTGGAGTCAATATATTATCAGGAGCTTTAATTTTTTTTTTTTTTTTTTTGGGTACAACTTAGATACAGTATCTTAACAGTACATTAGGTTCTCCAATTGAATTCAATCATCTGATTTCATAAACCAATAAAACATAAATAGTGTTCTCTTACTGTACCTAAGTTTTAGGTTATTTTTTTAGTGCTTTCAAATGTGGGTTTTTTTTTTTTTTTGGCTAATTTAAATTTGTTTACATGATTATATTCCCCAACAGTTTTTTTTTTTTTTTTGCCATTTATTAATTGGGAAGTGCTGTGTTTACTTCTCATTTGCTAATTGTATGTTTCTTCAAGTTTTTATTTTTTGTTTGTGGGTTCTTTTGCTTCTTTTTATTATCTATTTTTTTCCATTTGATTAAAGCTTAAGCGATGGAAGACTGTCAGGCTGCTACTAACATTTCGAAATTGTTTATATGTGTTTCTATTTCTTTTTGTTTTATCTTCTATTTCCAGTATTGGGTTAGCCAGGGCAACAAATGGTGCGACTTCTGCAAAATCTTCATATCAAACAATCCTTCCAGCATTAGAAATCATGAGCTTGGTCAACGTCACAAGGATAGTGTTTCCAAGAGGCTGGATTCTATGAGAAAAGAGGGTGCTGCCAAGGAGAAGGAAAAAAAGGAAGCAGCCCGTGCCCTTGAGCAAATTGAAGCAGTGAGTATTAAGAACAGCAGTTGCTTATATTAATATAGTAAAAACATATGTATATAGTTACATCTCTTTCGACAACGGTGGTTTGTTTTATAATGGTAATTTATATGCTGCAAATCTTGCTGATATTGATTTACTTTTGTCCTGCATGCATTCAGAAAGCAAAGCGTAGCTATCAGAAGGATATAGCAAAACTTCAAGAGGTTAGAGATTCTCATGCCCAAGCATTGAATGATCAAGATGAAGGTAATGAGATTAATTGTGGAGATGAGATCTGCTATATATATATTTTGATAAGTAGATCTGCTATATATATATGTGTGTGTGTGTGTGTGTGTGTGTGTGTGAATAAGTTTTGGCATAAAATGATGTGATTAAATGCCATCAACATGATAGGGAGTTTACTGACTTAGAGAACCCTGCCTCTAAAGATGTCATTGCCAATCTGATTAAGTAAAAGGTCTGGTTTTAGTTATTAGCTGTCAAGTTGTATGGTCCTGCATAGTTTTTAGTTGGGCATTAGGCTATTAAATGAACTTAAGCTCTGAGAGACTACCCAACTACTTGAGCTAACTCATGATGAAGCTAATAGGTAAGTATGGTGGCTGGAGTTTGGACAAGATCAAGCTTTATATAAGTTTGACTGGTTAACAAGCCAAGCATGATAATTACTAGTTTCATCCTGATAAGGATCCTGAATAGTTGAGTACACCTAAGAGACAGTAAACCATAGCAAATACTTTAAGGGAGAGTTATAAAGCTGATTCATTATCAAGCTTCACGATTCTGGGGTTTGTTCAATATCTAATTTGCACTGCCAAGTGTAGGAGCTCTAGATTCTATGATGGAAATAAAATAATGAATGCAGGAGCTGACTCATTTAGACTACCGAGCCATCTTTGGCATGGTTCATATGTCAACAAGCTGAGCTAGAAGCCTAGAACAACCTTTTTTCTGAAGTTGTCTCAGTCGTAGGTAGGCATATATATTTCCTCTCTTCTTGGGTAGCTTAGCAAATATAAGCACCATTTAGGTGTGTGAACATTCAACCAGTAATGAACACCAAGGGTAGCACAGTCAGTTGGGAACCATTGATTAAGAGGAGGTCACTAGTTTGAATCTCCCGCATCCCCTCTAGCTCTCCTTGGGGGCCAAAACTTATCACCCAAAAAAAAAAAAAAAATGCAGTTGCTGTACAAATAAGTGAGCGAAATAGATATGTTCTTGAACAAAATTCCATCCCCCTCCACCTCCAGTCCTATATTTTGTTTTAGTTTACCAGATAGGCCCTTAGTTGTCATTTTCTTTGAACGAGCAGGATTACTTTAGTGGTTGATGAATCATTCTTTTCTTGATTGTGGCACTGTTTCAAACTGATACAGCTATGAATGATGACAGAATGGGAGTATGACAGCACTTCGGGCTATTATTACAACAAAAGTAATGGTTTCTACAATGACCCAAACTCAGGCTTTTACTATTCTGATGCAGTAGGTATGGAATCTTACAATTGGATTCTTTACTTAGTTCTTTATCCTTCCCCTTTCCTCTAATATCTATTTAGTATGTATGCTGTTAAATTTATATTTATGAAGAGAGAATGTAACAGGGAAGTGGGTGACACAGGAAGAAGCATATGCCACACCTCAGTTTTCCTCAAATTCTAAACATAAAGGACCCACTTTGAAAAGGCCGTTGTCAGCTTCAGAGGCAGCACTAGTTACAGAAAATAAAGATGCTGCTAAAGTTCAAAGTGGACCAGCACCTGGGCCTGTTGTTTCAGCTTCTTTAAATCCCATGAGATCCGTTAAAGGTGCTCCATCATCAGTTGCTATTGGCAAGAGAAAGAGGCAAGATGAGAAGCCAAAGGTTATATCCAAAGAAGAAGCAGCTGCCCTTAAAGCAAGGGAAGCGGCAAAGAAGAGAGTTGAAGAAAGGGAAAAACCGTTGCTTGGCCTCTACAGGCCTCTTTAATTTTAATTTGTCTCGGAACAAGGGGTATGTTTTTAGCATTTCTTTTCAGCCATATTTTTATCTCAATTTATGTTCCAACGTATAAGTTGATGTGCTACTCCACACAGCAGATAAAAAAACTAAAATGATTGCTTCCATCAATCTACATATTTCCTTCTCATAATTAACTCCATATGATTGTGAGCATGTTGTGTAGTGCACAATCATGTTGTGAGGATTATGGGTCTGATAATGCAATGTCGGTCTCAATTATATCATTTGCTTGCTAGTTAGAATAAGAAAACTATGACTGCTACTATTTCTGCACTGCAATTATTATATTCAAACATTAATATAAATGATGTGAGGACAGGAATAAGATAGAAAATGAAATGGCTTGTGAGGAAAAAATGAAAAAGTTTCACTGGTCATTAGATTGAGGGAGGGATGTGCCCAATAAAACTTACTGGAGACATGGTTGCGATGGAGAGATTTATGCTGTAAGGTGCATGTGCATTTGGCATGCCATCTGCTGTGCGTAACATTATAGAGATAGTTGTGTGAATTAGGTCACAAGGTTGTAACCAGTGTACAATGCTTTTGCGGGGTCTAGGAGAGGTGGTTGGTAGGAAGCCTTTCCCTAATTTTGGAGAGGTTGGTTATTGGACTAGATTCACAATGTCGAGAGATATTTATCAAAATTGTGAAATACATCACTGAAATTGCATTGCCTGTATTTTAGTGGTGACCACTTTGCATCATAGGAGAACGGGGTTTGTGATACGGGAGACACAAGAAGATTTTTATTTTGTATTATTTATGTTTGCAAGTCAATTGTATTTTTATGTTTTAGGTCCTAGTAGTTTATTAAGCTATTAGTATTTTAATATTTGGAAGCAAGGTTATTTTTGTGATAAGGCAATTAGGGTTTCCTACGTCAATTAGAACTAGGGGTTAGCAATCCTTATAAGTGACCTATTGTACATGATTATTCCATTTCACTTGCACCTGGGTTCTTGGTGGTTTGTTAAAGCTATTTGCTACAATTGCATAAAACTCTGCTCCTTTCTTTATAAAGTGGGAGTGGATGTTGTTCTTAGCCTTTTCAATTTGGAACAAATATTTATTTATGTTAAGCCAAATAAGCCATATGTCTTGAGGAAACAAAATCTTCACAATTCCTTTTCAACCACTTCAAAAGAGGCTGCCCAAAAAAATCATGCCTAGTATCATTGATACCTAGAGCTTCCTAAACATTTTTGGCCACTATACAATCTCTCAAAACATGAGTAATAGACTTGGTTTATATTCCACACAGATCACAAGTGGGGTTAAAAGATTAAAACTCCTTTGAACCTAAAACTTCTCGGGTAGGAATGCCATGATGAGAGCAATGCCAAAGGAAAAAAAATTTATTCTAGTGTAGTACTGGTTTTCCAAACCCACAAGCTAGGAGAAGCCTCTAGGTTCAAAAGAGTTCAATCTTTTACATGCAAGTAAGCTCATTTTAATGAAGGACCCATCTTTGGAGAAAACCCATATTAGTTTATCTTCTTGACCCGGGCTTGAAGCAAGGGCATACCTTTTGTTTCCTGTATAACTCTTTTAGGCAAGATGAAAGACACCCCAATTCTAGAGACAATAAAATCCTTGACTGAGAGGTTCAATTTGGTTCCTTAGGATGATGTGGGAGACGCAAGAAGATTATTATTTAATATTATTTATGTTTGCAAGTCAATTATATTTTAATGTTTTAGGTCCTATTAGTTTATTGGGCTGTTAGTATTTTAATTTGGAAGCAAGGCTATTTTTGTAATAAGGCAATTAGGGTTTAGCAATCCTTTATAAGTAACTTATTGTACTCTTTGTGGAGATAGTTGATATTTTGATGAATGAAAAAAAAAAAAAAAAAAAGGCTGTTTGGCCATTCTTTGATCTGGTGCTAACTCTAGGTCTATCTTAGGTGCTGACTTCTAGTTGTTTCCCTACTTGGTGCTATCTCCAAGCAAGGCCTAGGTGCTGACTCCTAGGTCATATCTTTTTATTTTATTGTTGTTTCAATTTTGTTCTGGTTGTCCTGCATCATAGGGGCCTAGAGACAGCCAGAAATCACCCCATAGGCAAGCAGAATCTCCATTAGAAATGGACCATTTGATGCATTTATTGAGAACTATACCTCCATCTTTGCACGCTCCAAATATGAGATATGCAGGCAACTATATCTCCTTCCTTTTTCACGATTCTAGATTGAGTAAAGGTACTCTTTAATTAGCATTTGGACCCTTGGAGCTTCAAAGTCCTATATGCCATTCTCCAACACAGTTTGGCAAGAATGGCGGGTTTCCTCTATTTCATCTGAAAAATACCAAGATCTCCAAGGTCCTTGTGCAAAGTCACTTTATTCACTTGGAAAAAGATCTTTTGGCTAGTAGCTTTTATTATTTAAATGGAAATAAATGTTACTTTTTTGGGAAAAAAATAAATGTATTTGCCCCCCTTTAATACTCAGCAATAAATACTTTGAGATAGAAAGTTAAAAATGTATACTTTTACACACACAAATTTTTTTATTTTTTTTATTTTTATATATATATTTGGTAATGTTAATCACTTTTCCCTTTTTTTTTTCATAAACAATTTCTTAAAATAGTCTATTAATGTATGTCTTAAGAGCATATGTTAGCGAAACCATATATATATAGACAATGAATTAATTAATGTTTTGATATGTGTTCTGATGGTAGTTCTATAAGGAAAGTTCTATAAGGAATGTATGGAAGTTAGATCTTCTCTTTAATGAATTTGATATTTATCAAAAATATTTTGATATGAAATGTAGATCTAAATAGAATGGATTATGTGTTTAAGAATATGAATACCAAATGCTTTATAGCCATATTTTCCATATGTGCAATACATGTTAGAGAGAAAATATCTGATCTTACAAAATGAATTTAAACAAATTTCAAATTCTAAAATGCAATTTTCATTAATAAAAAAGTTCCAAACTAAATTGAATTTACGTCAGGTATCAAGTGAGATCCTTCAATTTTGCCATATGGTCGGTCTAAGTATTTTGAACCTAATTCACATCATTGCGTAGAGCCTCCAACATCACCACATGGGAGGTCCAAGTGTTTTGAACTTGATCCATCACATTGCCTAACCCACGCACCTCATTCAAATGGGCTGGAGCCTATGGCGATGGAATAGCATTATTGCTAGGCTTTGTTCTCTTAGCAGAATCTTCTTCTTCTGGCAATGAATAAATAGAATCTTCTTCTACAAAATGGTTTGGTTACTTTTAATGTCAGCTTGACAACAAATACTAATTAGTACAAGTAGAAGTTTTGCAAATCAACAACAAATACTAATTAGTACAAGTAAAAGTTTTACAAATTAACCCACAATGTAAATAACAAAATCAATAGGCTATCAAAACCCACAATGTAAATAACAAAATCAATAGGCTATCAAAAGAAAATATAAATAAGTACTATATATTTTCAGATGGCTCATATTTGGCTTGATTCCTCTTCGTAGCTTGCACTGATAACGGCATCTTGCAATTTTTCTTCAACCCATACTTGCACCCACCCATTAATCGTGTACAATAGTAAACACCCTATCACCCACCCATTAATCGTGTACAATAGTAAACACCCTATCAAATGACATTAGACCAGATGACATAAATGGATTAAAAAATCAAATGACATTAGACCAGATGACATAAATGGATTAAAAATGGCAAAATGCACGTATAGGAAAGTAAAGAGAAGGCAAATGTTGAATCTTTAAGTTTTCGGGACTTGCATAATGACATAAAGAGGTTACACGTGACATTGATAGCAGAATCTCTGCTGCTCTTTGCCTCCAACCTTGGCTCTCAATGCCTCTCTGTTATCTATACAAACCCTGTTCCCTATTTTGCTCACCGCTGTGGATTTCAATGGCACAATCATCCACCTGGCATCTGTGCCTTCAGCAAGCTCTGTCGGCGGCTACAACGTTACAGTAGTTAACCACCACACGTGTGGTACACCCATGCCTTTAATTCTTTCTTGTCAAGTACCTCATTGTAGATCAGGCATTTCTTTATCTTCAAAATGGCTCTCTTGATTTTAGGTTTTTTAACATCATCGCCCCCACCCTTTGGCATTATGGCGTCTCTTGGTGGTTTTGAAAGAAAAGAAATGAATGGAGAAAGGAAAGAGTATCTCTCAAATCTTGGAACTCATAAAATTTCGCTCAAGGAATAAAGAGAACAAAGAATTGACTGAGACTTGGAATATGATACAGCCTATTATATATATATTTGTAACTGAAATAACCAAGTAACTTGGCTTTTTGAAGGATATAATAGACAGCATGAGGGAGTGAGAGAGAAAATAACACAAAGATACCTATGTCCATGAAAAAAACCTTAAACCACCACATCTTTACTATCCTCTACATTTTTACTATACTAGTATATAACCCATGCATATGTACAGTATAATTAAAAACAATCACAATTACGCACAGATATAGATTAAAATTATACTTGGTATAAGAGTTACATCTTCTTTAAGTTACTATATGAGTTCCCGTACAATGTGCGGTACAACTTATTATTAGTTTTCTCCAATATTTCAATAAGATTTAGCTTAACTGGTTGTCACTCCAATTTCCAATAGAAACATACAAAATTCAGATCCCCACCCTCAATTATTGATGTATAAAAAATTTAAAATAAATTTCCATGTAAAAAAATGGTCCTCTTTAGTTATTTTATAGACAAAATAAAAAGACACTAAGAATAGTATAGTGGTTTGATCATACTAAATATCTATTTACAAATTAAAAATTGCATAATATAGTTGCTCAAATAGATAGACATGTTTCAGCCCTACTAAAAAATGCAAAAATCTGTGACAGTATTCCAACAATCTTGTTAATAAACAACATATTATATTACATTATATATATAATAAAAGTTGGGCTTAGACACCGTGGTTACACCACATGGTTTCACCAAATTGTAGAAATTTTATTAAATTTTTAGATTTTTAAGGAACTAAAAAGGAATAGTATACTACCAGGACTCTAATTCATTTTTATTATTAAGTAGTTCATCCCTTTAAAAAAAAAAATAAAGAAATAAAAAACTGCTTCACATTTGCTTCATGTAAGATTGTAGGTATAGATTAATATTAGATTAATCAAAAAAATATTCATCAAATTGCAGAAATTTTATTAAATTTTTAGATTTTTAAAGAACTAAAAATGAATAGTATACTATCAGGACTCTAATTCATTTTGATCATTAAGTAGTTTATCTCTTTTAATAAAAATTAAGAAATAAAAAACCGCTTCACGTCTGCTTCATGTAATATTGCAGGTATAGATTAATATTAGATTAATCAAAAAAATATTATATAGTTAGCGTAAAATAAAAACTGCTTCATGTAAGATTGTAGGTAAATTAATATTAGATTAATCATGATTCTAATTCATTCTCATCTCTAATTCATTGTTATCATAAAGTAAGTGTATCTCTAAAAAAAATAATAAATAAAAAACTGCAGATTAATATTAGATTAATTAGGACTCTAATTCATTCATATCTCAAATTCAAAAAATCAAGACTCTAATTCATTTTTATCATAAAGTAAGTGTATCTAAAAAAAAAAAAAAACATATTGCTTCTTGTAAGTGTTTTTTTTTTTTTTTTTTTTTGGTATTAACTTTAACGTAAACCCAAAAAAAAATCTAATAACAATCTAGCTAATAACGTTAACTATTTTTTTGGGATAAAGTATTTAAAAAAAAAAAATAATAATAATATATTGTGGGGCACAAGAATTTAAATAAGGTACTTGTGTCATGTGTTGTATCCATGGTTGAGGAGTCCATTATCGTGTTGAGGAGGCCACACGCTCGGACAGAAGGCCACGTCAGTGGCATGTTACCAGAAGAGGTCAAACCGTAGAGAAAGAGTTTCGGGAAAGGGGTTAGCCCTGACATGACTGAAGGGATGGTGACTGCCACCACATTTAATGCATCCCACCAAACCTCCTAACTGCATTTATGTGGAGAAGTCCTCTGAACAATGCTGTCTTGGTTGTCCCAACTTACAAGGGGCTTGAAAAGGAGTCTGATGGGACAAGCACTCAAGTAGGGGCCTGGACAATCAACAAATGGAGGGCTAAGATCATCTAAAAGGAGTCATATAATGTAAGAGACCTTCCAGGGAAAGGGGATCGAAAAAAATCTGTAGAGAACACACATTGTAGCAACAAAAGCTGAAATTGTATCCAAGTCTAAAAGAACTAAATTCAAGAATCATTCTCCTTGGACTTTGCCGAGGAAGGATTTCCTTACTTTAAACTTGTCTTGCTTTACTGTCTTAATATCTCTGATTCATTATGCGCATTGCCTGATTCATTGAGGCCTAGCTTTTTAAGCCCACTCTCTACAAATTCATTGTGTGGGGCTCTTTGGGCCTTAACCCATTCATCATTTGGGCTTAAGAATCAAAACCACACCTTTACATATATAATTAACCTAAACTTCTTGATTAGGTAACTTCAAGGACTTTAGAGTATTTGATTTTTACTTGAACTCCTTTTCTAGGTGGAGTATCTATATATATACACCGTTAGTTGGTGTAGTTTTTCATTCTCCAACTTATTGTACAGTTTTTATTTTTTATTTTTTATTTAGGCTTCCATTTTTCTACCTACAATCATGTAGGTATGTATTTTTTACTCTAATTTTTTATTATAATCAATTAAATATGTTTTATGTATTTGTTGCCTTTTGTTTAAACTAATTTTCTTATGTTTTTCTTTTTTTGAGGGGGTAATTTCCTTATGTTTGATCTAATTCATATGTTAATGGTTTGATCCAATTTAATTATTTTGTTGTCCAATATATATGTAAGTTGTCGTAGTAAATTCAAATCATAGACTAGTAAATTTACATACAATTTTGCAATCTATATGGTACTTTGTTTTTTTAACTCTGTTTAATTTTCTTCTTGATTTTTATTTTTTTTCAGGTTTGTCAAAAAAGATTTCAAACATCCTAAGAAAGGTTAGAACAAAGGTTTTATTCCTCGAATAGTTCTATCTTTAAAAAGTGGCCAATTTTATGTTACTTTGTCTAAAGATTTTAATTATTAATATTATTGTTAACAATACTGCAAATCACTTATATTGTAGATTTATTAGATATAAAATTCATATACGAATAGTTTGATACATGTAACTACAAATGATATTATAGCACAATTGGTATGTTAGAAGATAATTTTGTATTAAGGTGCTATCATTTTATATTTGATGGTTGTTATACCAATGCAATTTATTCATTTTGTTATAATAATTACTTATTTGGTTATAATAATTATATATATTCTGCAAGTTTAATATAAAACTGTACAACGCACTGGCATTCAACTAGTTTGCCATATAAATTACTCGTATAGATACAAAAAGAAGAATTCTAAGACTGATACACAAAGAAGTATGTTACACTTGGACAGAAAGCAAATTTTCTTTCGTGCTAAACAGGAAGACTTGGTTTATGCATGAGCAATAACAATAGAACTAATCAGACGAAAGCTACCGCAGAACCAGCATACCCCAATTCCTTTAATAGAGGCTTCAACTATGACTATAAATTTAGAGCCCAAAATTACAAGCCTGGATAAACTCCATTTCATAATCAACGTACTTTGTCCAAAGTGGCCGAAACTGAGTTATGGCAATGTCAAGCCATGGCTTCATGTTCCCGTTAAAGTGCACCACTGCAGCGTTGCGAATCTCATCTGCGCTAATGCTTGGATTGTAACCAAGTCCCAGAACATGCCATGACTTGTCCAATGGCTTCGTTGTCGAGTAAAATGTGATTAGACCTGGGGGCAATGTACCCAACTTCCACAAGGTGCGGTTCTCATTCTGCAGCAAGATTACCGTAATAGGTTAATAATGAGAACTCCAATAAAGTCCCTACCCACAAAAAAGGATACAATAGATTTGAATTCATGATGATTGTTCTTTCTCATGCCTCTAGCAGTGTTGATATCCCCACGTCATTAATCATTCAGTATAAGACATTAATAAGACGACTAAAGGTAGGGTTTTTAGAAAGAGAACAAGCAAGATCAAATCGTTCAAACTAGTGCATCATCAAAATTTGAAAGCAAAACAGGTTTTATGGTAGATTTATTTGCAGTCAGTGCCAATGTTAGACACCAACTGTTGCTCAAGCATGTTGAAATGATGTAAAATTAGCATGGGAAAAAAAAATCAAATCTAATCTTTACCAGATTCTGCCAGTAGTGATACTCTTCCGTGCACTTCTCCCTCCTCCAAGCATCCAAATCAAAGAAGTTCATACCATAAGCCCACGCGCAAGCTTTCGGGTTAAACTTCTGTTTAATCAATGGATGTGAGAAATTCATGTACTGTGCATATCGATGGAACGACCCAAAACATGTCTCGACTGCCCCATTCACTTTCCCATCCATATCTATCTCCCACAGCCCTGTCAAGTCTTTCTGAACCACTATATCATCATCCAAGAACAAAATCCTATGCAATTTCGGGTACATTTCCGGCAAGTAAAACCTCAAGTGATTCAATATGGACAGATACTTTGGGTTCCTGAACTTCATATTGGTGGCGTCTTTCGTTGCATTCTCGAGCTTACTATTGAAGTAAAACTGCTGCAATTTCGATGACTCCAATTGCTTAAGTACAGGCACATATGAAGAGTTCAAGAACTTGTAATCCTCAACTGCCTTCACTTCAATGTGTGCTCCATTGTAGTCCTTCAATTTGAACATCACTTGCATTGCACCGAGATTCATCTTATCAGTCACAACATGAAAAACATGTTTCCATGGCTCCTTCGAGTTCTTCACCAATGAATTCACCACCACCGACGCAGCGAGCACATTATCAGAGAAAATTGCGTAATGGTAAAGATTCGGATCCTCAAACTCCGGTGGAGTCTCCTTCCCTTCATCCGAATAATTCTCCAAATGCGCAATCCGCTCTTGCATCAATCGCATTGCGAGGCAATGCAAGCTTTTCGGGATCGATTTTGCGGCAATCAAGCTCGAGAAAGCTCCTTGCTTCTTCGCCTTCGTTAACTGCTCATTCAATCCGAAAATCGTGTCCTTCAACTTCTGGATCTTCAATTGATTATCGAAAGACTCCTTGGCGTCCACGATCGCTTGTCTCGTCACTCTGATCCGCTCCTTCACTTCCTTCTCGAATTGCCGCAACACTGATTCATCAATGGAGGCCGCATCGGTTTCGAATAAAGCACGATACGATTGTTTCGCAAGAAGATCGCCGTAGGTCCTTGACAGCTCTGTGAAGTTCCTAACGAGCTTCGTGTTTTCAAGCTTGAGCTTTCGAGCATAGTGCGCGTATGCCAAAGCCAGAGATCGATGATCTTCAGCTTGCTTTCGGATCTGATCCAATCGAGGCTTGAGAGGATCCGATTTCAACGCTAATACTGCTCTTCTCGTAGTTCCAAATCTACGCGAACCAGACTTGAATTCCTATGTCACACAAATCCAAAAAAAAAAAAAAACTTTAATTAACAAAATTTTCATGCGTATACTGTAAAATTCAACACTGGAACAAATCAAAATAAATATCATTTTCTTCTATTACATTTCCGAATCCGTAAATGAAAACCTAATTGAAGCGACAAAACTAACTCATTTCAAATTTTTTTATTAAAAAAAAAACTTGCTAAAAATAAAATAAATATATATAGAGAAAAAACTGTTTATTTCTCGCGAAAAAAAATTCAAATCAAAATAAATATCATTCTTCGAATTACATTTCCGATACAAAAATGAAACTAAGCGACGAAAATCACTCACTTCAATTAAACCAATATTTTAAAAATAATAATTTGCTTGCTAAAAAGACAAATACATAGAAATCTGATTGTTTCTCTGGAAAAAAAAAAAATTTTGAGATGTAGAGAGAGTGAAGGGAGACTTACGAGGTGGTGGAGGTGGGAGGCGTGGGAGTGAGAAGTGAAGAATAAAAGAGAAAGAGAGAGAAAAATGGCGGAGGCTAATACTCTGAACCTCAACACATTCATGATTCGGAGTCCGTGAAAGTTCGCCATTTTTGCATTGCTTTTGCTTTGATGCGTAGATTTGAGATATTTGATAATCGACTGTGTGGAAACAAATGATTGGGATTTAGTGTTTGCTGCCTCTCACTTTGAGTTTGACGTATCTCTGAGAGAATGAGAGTGAGATTAATAATAATAATTTTTAGACTTTCAATTTATAGTGGTAGTTTTTTATTATCAGAGTAAGGTATTTATCGGTTTTTAATATAGAGTGATATTGAATTTTAGATCTTTCATTCAAATATAAGAAGTGATATTGAATTTTAGATCTCTCATTCAAATATAAGAAATTTTATTAGTTGAATTAATTAAAATCCACTTATTAATAATTAAATATTTTCATTCATTACACTTTTTCTTTATCTTTTTTATAACAGGTTACACTAATTTTTTAATACTATATTTTATTGTTTGTTTTATTTTTACATGAAAAACAAAATGATTTGTTTATTTATACGTGCTAACTGGTGGGTGACTATTACGCGGGATTGGCGGTGATGGTTTAAAAAAAAATACTTTTATAATTACAAAGAATTTAATTAGTGGTATTAGTTTTACGGTGATTGTTCTTTTTTATAATATTAAAATGCTGATTGATTTTTGATGTAAGACAGTATTGCGAGACTTTAGCAAAAAAAAAAAAGACAGTATCGCGAGACTTGAAGAAATGCAGAATAGAAGAAGCTACAAGTAGCTTATGGTTTGCAGCTTAGCTAAACGACTTGCAGTAAAGAATGGTGCTATTAATGTTTAGTGCTTACACGTCACACCCACGTAGGTTGTTAGTGGAATATGTTGGTTATTAGTGCAGTTAGTTATGATTAGTTATTCTGTTAGTTAGTTTTCCTTTTCTCTCTTATTTCTAGTTATGTATAAATACAATTATTAGCTATCAACTAGCCTTATCACACGCGCTTCGTGCGTGCAATGAGGTTTTTTTTTTCTTTTAAAATCTGTGTTTTTATTTTATATATATAATTTTTTTATTTTGAGAATTTAATTTATAAGTGGATAAATTTATTTTGAAAATCAACAGTAACACGTGCGATGAAGCTTTTTTTTTTTTAAATTAAAAAAAACCGTGTTTTTATTTTATATATATTTTTTTTATTTTGAAATTTTAATTTATAAGTAAATAAAGTAATTTGAAAATTAACAGTAAGGTGACCTTATTTTTTAGACAATGTTTTAGTGAGAGTTAAAGTTATATTTTTACCGGATTGTGCTTTAGTTTTGTCTCTACTTAAACATAGCGATGTAGGGGTATTTTTGAATAAAAAAATGAGGAATCCAAACAGGGGAAGCCCCTTAAATAGTAGTTGTAGGGGGTCGATTTGGGGCCCAGGCCCAACAGGTAGGTGGTTCTGGCCTAAGGAACCCTAGACAATGAATTTGTAGAAAACGGGTTACAGAACTAGGCCCTAACGAAGTGAGTGTTAGTTAACTTTGGGTCATACAACAATACAACGATTGAACATAAGAATATCTCCTTCATGTCCACTGGATATTCGGTCCGAGGAGACGTGTGAGTGCACCTCTGTTCTTGATCAAAGGTTATGGTCTTTCTCTCTTTCTTCTGCTCTTCCTTCCCCTTTTTTTCGATCCCCTCTTCATGGGGATTCCCTTCTCTTATATAACCTCCTTGAAGTCATCAGAACCTTACACTTGTTGATCATCTGGACCTTCACTTGAGTGTCCGTCCCATCGGACATCTCCCCTATCTTTCTGTGAGTTGTAGTGGCCAAGGTAACACTGTTCGCCTATCCTCTCCATATTAATGCAGTCAGAAAAGTAGCTGCCCTGCACTTAATGCGGCAGCTGTAATCTCTCCCATGACATCTTGTACTCTCTTCCCTCTCCTCGGGCTTGTGGGATTCATCCCTGTTACTAATACTCGTTAGAGTGATTCTTTATTGCTGGTAGGATGCATGTTTGAGCCATACTTGGCACGTCCGAGGAGATATTCCTCCTCGGACCGCGTTTTAAATAAGTTTGGGCCCATAAGAATTGGGCCGGGAGTCCTTTTGGTGCCCCACTTTCTCCTCGGACGTGGTTGGACTCTATATGGGGTTCAAGGCCCATTGTTTGATCTGGGAACTTTACCCCTACAGTAGTATAGATAATACACACAAAGCATTTTAGTATTGGATTTTATTTTATTTTCTCAATATGGTATTAGAGCCAAGTTAACTCAGTTTTCCTCACTAATTTCTTAACTCGACCCCATTGTTGAACTTGCTTCAAGCTTTTAATTCCTTCAATCACTTTTGCAATCTCTTTGTTCTCAATCTTTATTTGATTGAAACTTACACAGAATCTTTTCTGTGATTCTCAAAGTGTCTCTTTGATCCTTTATTTCTTGATTCCGGTTTATTTGGTTTCTCTGTGAAAACCTAATTCAAGAATTCAAGTTCTTCTTCAATGGCTTCTACCTCTGCACCTTAGATTCTATAGGAGTTTCAACTCAAGCTTCTGTACCAGCTTGGAAGAAACCCTTTAGTCCTTACTATCTTCATAGTGGGGATAATCCTGGCACAATTTTGGTCACTTAACCACTCATTAAGGAGAATTATGCAACTTGGAGAATTATGCAGTTTGTCTCTCGATCGATCAAACCAGACAGTTTCTGAACTCTTATTTCTGCAGCTTGTATATTCTTGAATCTTGACTTGTATCACCTTGAGCATTGTCTAACAATACCTATAGACTCTAGGATTTATATCTAGATAAGTTTGTGTTCATGGTTTGCTAATTGTTCTAAACTTTTAGAACCTAACAGCTTCTAAACCCAAAAAAAAAAAAAAAAAAAAAAAAAAAAACACACACACACACACACACACACACATACACACAACAATAAAGATGAAGTAGAAGGAGTATAGGTAAAAGAGAAATGATATATTCACAATATTTTCAAAATACTTTCACAACAAATTCTAAGTGGTAGGTTGTTACGGGTTGTTATTGGTGGATTAAAAAGTAATTTCAATTATAAGTTCAATTTAGAACCAATAATAACTTACCACTTATAATTTGTTGTGAAAATATTGTGAACGTAGCACTTCTCATAGGTAAAAATCAAATATGCCATTTATTTTGTTAAACTTTTAAACACTAATTGTTAGTTTATTTAAAGAAGTGGTAAATACCATTTCACTCCTTGCTTAAGATACATCCTAAAAATCCTATAAACCAATAGTATTGTGAATTGTGATTGGAATCTGAGATCTCTAAGTTTATATTACACCTAAGAGCAATGAGCCCACCATCGGGTATCCTTGTAGGGTTAAAAAAATTTGTCTTAAGGAATGATTATGTAATCAACAACAATTAGTTTGTGATAAATGCTACAATGGTGAAGGCTTTTACACAGCATCCTTTGGAGTCACACATCGAAACACATCGAAAGAATCTTCCCCCACTTTCTGCCTTATAAGCTTTGAAGCGAAGGAGTAGTGTACCACTAGTTATTAATAACTAGTGGTACACTTCTCCTAAAGCTTATAAGGCAGAAAGTGGGGGAAGATTCTTTCGATGTGTGACTCCAAAGGATGCTGTGTAAAAGCCAAAGGCTCTAAATCAGTACATCTGAGGAACCCACAGTGACAATATCATTCATTTATTTTATTCCCTTAAATTAGGATGTTTGTTCATCCAATTTATTCAATTACATTAGGATGTTTAAATTGTTTATATTATTTCAAATCAATATCACCTCTATATATAGATTTATGAAAAAGATTTGGTTCCAAACATGTTTAGAGCCTTGAACTCCAACCATTAGGAAGCTACTATATGTCCCATCATGTGCAATACATATGACTTACTTGGTTAAGTGAGTCGCGAGTCATATGCATTGCACATAATAAGAACTAATGTTATTTTCCTATTGGTAGTTAGGACATTAAGTTTCAACCATGTTTGGATATAAACTTTGTTTAAGACTCATGTACACATTTATGGCCTGTTTGGATGGAGGGGGGAAGGAGGGGGAGTGGAGGGAAGTAGAGTAGAGTAGGTTAAAAATAAGCTAATTTTGTGCTAAATCCACTCTACTCCCCCTCATTCTCCCTCAATTCAAACGGACCATTAAAATTGAAAAGAAAAGTTAATGATCCCTACCTTCTCCCCCCCCCCCCCCCCCCCCAAAAAAAAAAGGAAAAAAAAGAAAGGAGGAAAGAAGAAAAGTGAATGAGAAAATTATAGCCTTTTGTTGCTATCTGTGGTTGTAGCCCACATGACCAACCATGTTAAACTCTCATATTCTCATATGTTGTCTTTTCTCTTCTCCTTTTGCCATCACTCTATCTTGATTTCAACAAAGAAAAATATTTGATAACAATAGAAGGATTGAATGGCATCTCTAAATTCCAAAACATATTGAATTTACGCGTTCTAACTAATTAAAGAATTATGATATGTAACTACCTGACAGGACCTTTTTTTTCTTCGAAGAACTGGAAAACCTCTATTTTAGTATCTTAATTGTTCCATACCGTCTATTTGTGTTATCTCACTCCTCACGAGAATGGCCACGAAATAACTTTATTTCCAAATCAATGTCTACTGTGTGTGTATATATATATATATATATTTTTTTTTTTTTTTTGAGAAATATGTCTACTGTGTATATAAACCTTGAGAGTAGAGTCTCATTATTGACATGTTTGGGAGAATGTCATTCTGTTAAAGCTTATATTAATATTCAACCAAAAAAAAAATCCATATTTATTGGTTCACTAATGTCTTTCATCTACTTTGAGAGTTTCAGTTAAATCAGCTAATGAAGTCTCTGATGGTTGTATAAGAGATCTAGGGTTCAATATCTGTCTATACTAAAAAACTAACAAATATTTTATAATTTTTTATCTATCCCTTCTTACCTTGATCGAAAAAGCAGGAACCCATAGAGTGACTCTTAAAACAAAAGGAGGTCCTTCATACTCATTTACGCCCTCTTTTTTTTTTTTTTCAATTTGGCGACGACTCCATTTTACATAATAAAATGGAATGTATTCTTAAGGCATCCGCATAAGCTCAGCACAATAATTTTAAATTATGTTGTCTCGATCATTTATGTCATTTAGTTTTTTTTTTTTTTTTTTTTTTAGAGTTTTAATATATGTCATTTGCATTTTAGATCTCTTATTTGATGATAAGAGATTTTACTAATTGAGTTAACTGAAATCCGTGTCATTCAACTCACTTTTGTGTCCATTATTGATTAGTTTACTTTTGTTTTGAGTCTTTGGAATATCATGAAAATCAATATTATCAACGAAAACTATACCCAAAAAAAAAAAAATGTACAATCAGCCAGCTAGTGGGCCTTGATTTGCCCATTAAGCAAGAGCATGAGACAGCCATCTTGAAAACTCTCCCCTATCTTGAAACTTGAAATGGACTCAAACTCAATGAAACCCAAAAATAATAATAATAATAATAATAATAATAATAAATAACATGACTACTTGGACCATATCTGAGATTGGTGAAAAAAAAAAAATCCAAGTTTGCTAACAAATAATTGTAATTTTGACTGGACTTGAATAGGATTTCTTTTCCTCTCTTTTAAATCAATCATCCAAACTGTCAAAGATATACCTATCTCTAGAGATTCTCTACAGAACTATCTAAGCGAGTATGGGTTGATTCAGCAAATGAAGACTTTTGTTTCAACTCTCACGTCAAGTTATATACTAGCAAACACTAGGAGCATTAGTATTGGGAAATTCCAATTCTACTATATTTTACCATTTCAAAAAGTCACTTTATCATTATACCATCCCATTTTACAATATCTCCAGCATCCCAAAACTCTATTTTTATTAAAAAAAAAATTTTAATCTTTCTTTATTATTTCTTTCCAACCGTCACTTTTTTTCAGACTTGGTTTTCCTGGGCTTTGCAACTGTCATTTTTTTTCCTCTCTTTCCCCCTCAACCTCTAGCACCGGTTCAACACACAGACCCATAATACACCGATCAACCTATCCAAACCCATCACCACACACATAGAGCCACACACACACACAAACACAAACCATTAAACCATCAACAGAGCCACACACACACAAACCATCAAACCAGTTGGAGCTAACAACGGCCACCACACCCACCACCCAAGCCACCGATCAGCAAAACCAAGCCACCGATCAGAAACCCACGTCGCCAATTTGAAACCCACCAGAGCAAACCCATTCAAAAAAAATCATTATCGGAGCCACCATCGGAGCTACCGATGATCAACCCAACTGATCCACCCACTGATCAACAGATTCACCGTTTCAAACCCACCATCAACTGATCCCAACCCACCGATCCAAACCCAGCTCGCCGATCCACGATGAGAGATGAGAGAGAGGCCGTGTGAAGCTTCGTCGATCCACGACCAACAACCCACTTTAGCCACAACCTAACCACGACCCAGAACCCCTTTAAGCACCGGTCACAACCACAAAAAAAAAAAAAAAAAAAAAAAAAGAAAACCACAACCACCACAGTGACCCACGCCAAAAACCACAACAACCACAGTGACCCACGCCGTCACCCACGCCAAAAAAAAAAAAGGCAACCACAGAACCCGCTGGATCGTAACCCACTAGAAAAAATGAAACACTGTGATGTGTGATGTTGATGTTGGGAGGAGAATGGTGTTTGGGTCTGGAGAGAGCAGATGGAAAAACAAAGAAGGAAGAGAGAGAAGAGAACTGAAATAATGAAATAGAGAAGAGAGAAATTTCGAGGGAAAAAGGTGAATAAATTTTTTTTTTTTTTTTTAGAATACTGCTACAGTACAATTCTAAAGTTAGAATTGTACTGTAGCAGTATTCTAAAAAAATTTGCAATAGTTGGGTTTACCATTCTCTGATGCAAAGTATTTTGAGGCTTAAAATGCCGAATTGTCCTTAGATTTGACATTAGCATTCTCCAATGCTAATGCTCTTAAGTGGGATTGGCAAGTTTTATTAAAGCCAAGAACTATTCATTTCATTTGGTTGTGTTTACGTAACTATGTGATATTCCAGGAAGTGTCAGCCAATAGAGAATTGAGTTTTCTCTAGTGAGCCTTCATTGTGATTAAACTCCAGAATTTAACACTTCATCAAACACTTTTTTCTTTCTACACTTCACAAAAGTTATAGCATAAGGCTTGCACCTAATGAAAAAAAAAAAAAAAAAAAAAAAAAAAACCCTAGTTAAATAGTTTTTACTTTTTGGAATATAAGAAGCGAAGATCACTTCAAAAGGGGTATCATGATTCTAAAAAAAATAGGAAGAAGAAGAAAAAATCAAATCAAAAGACGAGTTGGTAGATCCAACCCAAGCTCACCCTTTTAGGGAGAGACCAAGGTAACAGTGGACCATCCGATTTGAACTTGTGTGGTAACAAACTATCCATAGAACATCGTTGAAAGTTACATTACCTTAAAAATAAAAAATAAAAAGCTACATTACTTTGAGTGAAAAACATTTTAGGTTTTGGCTCTCCCAAAGCTTGGGATTCACCAATCACAATTAAAATTGAATAATACATTAAAAAGATAACACCATCGTTTTTCTATTTTCTATTTATTTATTTATAGTAAAATGGTTAAAATGAGAGAAATACAAATTTAAATATTAGAAGTCTCAATTAAAAGCAATATGAATAAGTGTTAATTAAGTAATACTCTTGCTAACACTAAGCTCAATTAGAATTATTAATTTTTATATAATAAATAAAATAACATTGCAATTTCATATAACTTAAAATTGATCATTGAATATATATATATATATATATTTTAGAAAGATTATTTTTCTTTTGAGAGAGTTTCAATCTATGATGTCTACTCCTAATTAGTGGCGACTCCAGGAATTTTTCCCAGGGTGTTCCTTAAGAAGCATAATTTTTCTCAGTGGCGGCTCTAGGAATTTTTCCCAAATGTATTGTTGTCTAGTTGTTTCATTAATTTGTTTGTCTTTTATAAACTATAATTTGTTATATTGTTCTTATCAAAAAAAAAAATTGTTATATTGTTGTTTTATTAATTATAAAATTATTAATTGTTGTTTAACCTAACATAATTTAATTTGTTTGTCTTATATAATGTATTGATTAATTAAAAGACTAGAACCAATCAAATAAAGCTAATTTATTGTATCTCACCAAAAGACACCAACACCAACACTAAAAGACAACTAATAATCTCACCAACACCGATACCTTACACAGTTACTGAGTTACACCAACACCAACACCAGATATTCTCCAAAAAAAAAAAAAAAAAAAAAAAAAAAAAAAACAACAACAACAACACCGAATAAAGGCATAAAGCCAAAAAAAGGTAAATATTACTCATAAGGAGAGACTAAGATGAAGAGAGAGAGAGTCAGAGACTGAGACTGAGACTAAGAGAAAGAGAGACTAAGATAGAGATGAAATATTTTGAGGTTGAGGGAGTAGGGAGGCCTGAAGCTGATGGGCGGTGCTGTCAGGCACAGTGGCGAGGCGAGGAACCTTTTCTTAACCAAAATATAATAATAATAATAATAATAATAATAATAATAATATAAATTATGCAATGTAGTTTAAAATTTAAAAAACAGGAGCCCAATAACTGAGTTTTTTGGCTCAATATTGTAAAAATTAGAGGTTATTAGGTTTATGTATACTGTGCAAAGTTTTTAGCTAAATGAGGAGAGATGCAAATTTCGGTATTGGTGATGTCAAAATACAAGTAAAAGAAGAGAGAGAAACTGACAAATCTGATATAATTTTGGTATTACAGTATCCATGTTGCCGAAATTTAAGAAAAATGTGGAGAGAGAAACTAACATCAATTTCGTCAGTTGAATTGCCGAAATTCAATTTCCGTTAGATCTTTTTTTTTCTTTTTTAGTTAGTTTTCCGTTTGGTTAGTTTATTCATAGTTTATTTTTATTTTTAAAAAATGATAATTTTTAGTTAGTTTTCCGTTTGGTTAGTTTATTCATAGTTTATTTTTATTTTTAAAAAATGATAAGCGCAGCCCAAGGGCATTGAACCCTTACGCAAGGGTTGTTCAACATAAGAAGCAAGCAACCAATAGACTACCGCACAACTTGTTCAATCTATATGGGAACTAAATTAATTTATTCTAAACCTGGTAGGTATTTCAACTTTTCAAAAACACAAAAAAACCACACATTTTTTTATATACTTTCCAAAAATTGATAGTTATGATGACAAGAATGGTAAATTGAAATTATAGTTCATCCACGATGATGTCAAAATTAATTAATATTAACTAAATAAAAATAACAATTTTATAAAAGCTAGTAACCTTAATTAAAAAGGACAAAGTTTAGTTACAAAATGAGTTGTAGCCTATGGTTATAACCTTACTCAATAAATTTTTATTGGAGATGAATTTTGACAAATTCAGCAATGGATTACATCTTCTTCTTATATCCTCCATACTTTCAAAAATTTTAGAAAATTAAAGATCAATAACTATATCATCAATAAATTGTTTAAAATTAAAAACTTTTGTAGTTTAAAATTATGCATAAAATATAAGTTTATAGATCATATAATAAATAATATTCAATTGACACAAAATTTGACATGTGTATTAAAAGTATAAATGACATACAATTCAATGGTTAAATTATCAAAATATGCAGTAATATTTTATTTTATTGAGTAAGGCTACAACTAATTTTGTAACTAAATTTTGTCTAATTAAAAAATTATCGAAAAAAATTTGAATATTTTACAAACATATTACATGAATTAAAAAAGAAGATGATATTGTTAATATTTTTAAATTTAAGATAAATTTTGTTATTTATTTTATATTATTTTAATAGTATATCATAAGAATTTTTTTAGTAATCAAAGTTGGCAATACAAGTCATACTTGCATGATGTGTCTTGAGTTGTATAGCATAATTTTTCCATGACTTTTTTTTTTCCTTTTGAAAATTCATATGGCTTGTTATAAATAGATTAAAATTGGTAATATAGTTTAAATTTTTGAAAAATAATATTTTATATCAAGAGTAAAAATTAAAAAATACATTTTTTTAATATGTATTAATTTACATCTATTATAATTTGGAATTACTACTGTAGGGCGTAAATGATTTATAGGCCAAGCCGAGGAGGATTATGGCCCAAGTTCAACAAAATAGCCTTTGGGTACCGCCGAGGGTAGTTCAGTCCTCGGCAGACCCAAAGTTCCCCCTCGTAAAGAAGGGTAAAAATGGTATAAAACTGAAACTCGGAAAAAAGATCTAAAATATCCGGGGAAAGCTGCTGTTATTATCATTTAATGTTCTGAACCCGACAGGGCCGCATTCTTTGGCTTTTACAACCACCCCCAATGACTTTGGGGGGATAGACTGATGGGACAAGTATCAGCCTTGGAAAGATTGACCCTACACGTGGATGAAGGATAAATGGATACAGGCGAGTATAAAATGAAAACTAAGTAATCTTGGGAAGGGGCTGGGAAAAAATGGCCAAGAAACGAGAGCTTCCCAGCCCACCTCCATGAGAAGTACTCTAGGGGTGACGATCATTTAACCTTGTATGAACCCCCTGAAAAACCCACCGCCTATCGATCAAGGCCTAGCCTTTCAAACCCACGCTCTACAAATGATATTGTTAGGGCCGTTTTACGTGCGAACCCGACACTGTTACTGTCCGCCACGAATCGTGACCCTACAACTGGAGCCGTCTGTGGGAAAGGCTTGCGTGTTGGCGCAGGTGGTAGGTTGAAACACTTCCTCTGTTATTTCTAACCGTTGGTTATAGAGTTCAAGTATAAAATCTCACTAGGGGCTACGTTTCTTGACGAGGGGCTTAGCTGAAGAGCTAACTCCCCTAAAAGCTAAAGCTCCTCGTACAGAACAAACTAGGCGCTTGGTAACGTTAACCGTATAGATAAACTCAAGGGGCTTGGCTGAAGAGCTAGCTCCCTTAGAGCTAAAGGCAAGCCAAGGCCCCATACAAAGAGAAAACTAGGTTTTGGACAGAACCAAGGCATTGCATAGTCCTCGGACTCAAGCCTGTGGGAAAACCAACTACCTGGATGTGGAAAACTAGGTTTTGGACAGAACCAAGGCATTGCATAGTCCTCGGACTCAAGCCTGTGGGAAAACCAACTACCTGGATGCGGAAAACTAGGTTTTGGACAGAACCAAGGCATTGATTAGTCCTCGACTTGCAAAGCTGTGGAAATACCAAGCTACTCGGATGTGGAACAAACTAGTTTTGGACAGAACCAAGGCATTTGCATAGTCCTCGGACTCAGCCTGTTGGGGAAAACCAACTACCTGGATGTGGAAAACTAGGTTTTGGACAGAACCAGTGCATTGCATATTCCCTCGGACTTCAAGCCTGTGGGAAACCAACTACCTGGATGTGGAAACAGGTTTGGACCAGAACCAAGGCATTGCCATAGTCCTCGGGACTCAAGCCTGTTGGAAAAATCCAATTACCTGGGATGTGGAAAACTAGTGTTTTGGACAGCAACCAAGGCATTTGCAATAGTCCTCGGACTCAAGCCTGTGGGAAAACCAACTACCTCGGATGTGGAAAACTAGGTTTGGGACAGAACCAAAGGCATTGCATAGTCCTCGGAACTCAAATGCCTGTGGGTAAACCAAACTACCGGATGTGGAAGAAAACTAGGGTTTTGAGCAGAACCAAGGGATGGCATTTCCTCGGCCAAGCCTGTGGGAAAACCAACTACCCGGATGTGGAAAACTAGGTTTTGGACAGAACCAAGGCATTGCATAGTCCTCGGACTCAAGCCTGTGGGAAAACCAACTACCTGGATGTGGAAAACTAGGTTTTGGACAGAACCAAGGCATTGCATAGTCCTCGGACTCAAGCCTGTGGGAAAACCAACTACCCGGATGTGGAAAACTAGGTTTTGGACAGAACCAAGGCATTGCATAGTCCTCGGACTCAAGCCTGTGGGAAAACCAACTACCCGGATGTGGAAAACTAGGTTTTGGACAGAACTAAGGCATTGCATAGTCCTCGGACTCAAGCCTGTGGGAAAACCAACTACCCGGATGTGGAAAACTAGGTTTTGGACAGAACCAAGGCATTGCATAGTCCTCGGACTCAAGCCTGTGGGAAAACCAACTACGCCGATGTGGAAAACTAGGTTTTGGACAGAACCAAGGCATTGCATAGTCCTCGGACTCAAGCCTGTGGGAAAACCAACTACCCGGATGTGGAAAACTAGGTTTTGGACAGAACCAAGGCATTGCATAGTCCTCGGACTCAAGCCTATGGGAAAACCAACTACCTGGATGTGGAACCAACTATGGCACGTAAACCTCAAAATCCATTCGAGGAGGACTCCTAGTTCACAAATGGGTTAATACCTTGAATGCATAGATTCCACAATCTGCCCTCGGTACGACGCAATTCATTACCCAAAAACACAATCAAAGTCCCTCGCTACTTAGCTACCCTTTCAGACGAATTATTTAGAGATTATCGTTCTCGGACATTGGTCTAGCATGCATCGCGTAGTACTCAGCGCTTATCCCGGTTAGTTCCAAGAATTTAATTTATTGAAAGTTATCATTGTTATACTTGATAATATTTGTGAGTTTGAATTAGTAGGAACCTGTATTAAAGCATTTTTTCTGCTCGGAATATCCTTAAGAGCAAGCTTACATTTAATATTCATGCATAAAGTAGTTGTTACGGAGAAGAAAGATATGTATAGAGAAATGGACTCCTGTTCTATTAAGACAAAGGAACAGTACAGTGTACAATGAAAAGCTGAAACAAGCTTACACTAAAACTGACTACATAAGTAAAGGGAAATACAAGCGAGTGGAGAGAAAGCCGTGGGGACAGCTCAGAGGAGAGGTTGGCTACTGCGCCAAGTTGTTGTCTAAGGAAACTATTCTTCGACACTTCTGCATGCCCATAACTCAGGCAGCCAAAGAACCTGACCTCAGGCTAACACCATCTACAGAAAAGGCGCAGGGAGCCGGAAGTTGGGAAGCCCCCGCAAGAATTTGCCGGTTACAAGGTAGACAGTGCTGATGGTGGAAATTCCTTCTTCGGACATACCAAAAATCTGGCATGACCAGAACCTGCTTCGGATTTTGACTGAAAGGAGGGGAGACACCCTCCCCCCTCCGTAGAAGTGTAAATTTCTCTTTAAGTTTATGCTTTCTTGGCCCGTGCATCACTCCTTCGAGTCTCGGGAGGACACGGCGCCTCCGCGGCGGAGAAAGTTCTTTTTCCCTAACCCTCGCCTCAAACATGATTTCCTAAAGGAGGAAGCTGAAGGATTTGTGCGTAGGAAAAGTAACTTTCTCTCCTATTTTATATCAAAAGATAAAATAGTAGCATTTAATTCACGCAGCGTCCCAAGGAACGCTACAGACAAAATGTCTCTGGCTCGATTTCCAACGTCGTCTGCAACCCTGAAGTTAGAGGAGTCTCGAGAAGGCGCACCTCGAATACTGGGACGCCCAAAAAGTATCGCGTGGCCTGAGAATACGGAAATACCCCCTAATTTTGGGCCCAGTCAACTCACGGCCCAGGCCCGATTCAGCACAAGGACCCGGGGACAGAACCTAGGTCTTGAATGGTCCTCGGACTCAAGCCTATGGGAAACCAAGTACAAAAGATGAAAATTACAAGTGTTGGACAGAACCTAGGTCTTGCATGGTCCTCGGACTCAAGTCTATGGGGAAACCAAATACTTGGGTAAGTAAAGGTTTGAATTTCGTAAGATGGGCTACTTGATAAAAACGTCAAGTCACTTCGTCTACGGCTTAAACACCATAGAAGGTTAAGGCCAATAAGGGGGTAAGGAAGGTGGTGGGACGCCTCAGCATTTAGTCGTATAAGAGGGCTATTCATTTGGCAGGGGATATGTCCTCGGACGGTTATTTCTCACACGGCATCAAGCCTTCGGTTCTCTCCTCGGCTAGTTCCGGGTAAGTACTATTTTTTACGGGTCGGCCTTATTGTGCCAAACACTTCTATTAAAGCTATGGCGACATCATTTTATTATCAAATATTTTGGTCTTAGTCGTCATTGATTTAGATGCTATATTATTGTGCCGAACAGCGCTTGCAAATTTATGAAAACATAGAGACATAACATGCGAAATAAGGTAAACAATTTTTATTAATATAAAAAATCATTACAACATACAAAAAGGGGCTCAAACGAGCCTATACAAAATGTAAACTGCCTAAGCAATCATTACATCTATAGTACAGAAAAGTAAACTGTCAAGCGTCTTTTAAACTCGTCTTCAAAGTTTCTCCAATCTCTGCCTCATTGCTGCTCATACTAAGAGAGGGACTCACTTTAAAAAAGAAAATGAATGAAGAAGAAGGAAATAGTAAGGAAGAAATCAGTGACGAAGATGAAGGGGATGAATAAAGAAAATGGAGGACATGAGTAAAGAAGGAGGAGAAGAGGAGAGAGAGATGAAGAGACAAAGAGAGGAACAAAAGATAGAAAAGAAACAGCACCAGGGCGGAACTGGTGCTGGGAAGACAATAAGAAGAGGGAGGGGGAGGGCACCAAGGAGCAAAAGAGGGAGAAGCAGAAGCACTTAGCCCCTGCCTCAGCCCTGACCCCTAACACGCCGGTGCCATATTAGGTACGCTCGTGAGGAGCCGGATGGTAACGATCTTGGGTGTTCTCGACTCAGTCACGTCGAAAGTTTGACGTGACGAGTCCCTGCTTCGGATTTTGACTGAAAGAAGGATGAGGTTGATTTTGAGTCTTCGCCATCCTTGTCCCGATCGAGCCATGATAAGTTTTATCGGAACGTGGCGTTTTTGGGAGGGGTGGGGCTTTTGCATCCCTTATTGTTATGGTAAAGTATTTTACGATTAAGTGTATAAACCAGCGAGTAAACCGAATCCTAAGGGAGGCTAAGTATTCCAAAGTCGCAGGGGGATGAAAAGGGATTTTTGGTAAAAACAATAACCTCCTCCTGTCCTACTTATACAGAGGGCGGAGCGGGGGGCATTTAATAGGTTCAGATCTCCAAAGGAATCAGCAAACCCAAACACGCCGGTTCCACTTCTCCACCCCATCAAAATAAACCGTCGAATTAAAGTAGTCTCGTAAATAGTGATTATTAAAAGCGCGTTTTGGATACCCCAAGCGATAAGAACGCCTCAAGCGCGAAATTAAAAACTATCTCGTAGATCGGTGAATCTCTTGGGCATATGAGGAACCGCCAGCATGTTTAATAGGCCGAATGGATTGGGCCACAGGAAGAAGTTTGGCGTCACCAAAACCCCCCTGTCCAGCCCAGAGGTTGGACAGCCGGGTTTTGAGGGGCTAATGTAGGGCGTAAATGATTTATGGGCCAAGCCGAGGAGGATTATGGCCCAAGTTCAACAAAATAGACTTTGGGTACCGCCGAGGGTAGTTCAGTCCTCGGCAGACCCAAAGTTCCCCCTCGTAAAGAAGGGTAAAAATGGTATAAAACTGAAACTCGGAAAAAAGATCTAAAATATCCGAGGAAAGCTGCTGTTATTATCATTTAATGTTCTGAACCCGACAGGGCCACATTCTTTGGCTTTTACAACCACCCCCAATGACTTTGGGGGATAGACTGATGGGACAAGTATCAGCCTTGGAAAGATTGACCCTACACGTGGATGAAGGATAAATGGATACAGGCGAGTATAAAAGGAAAACTAAGTAATCTTGGGAAGGGGCTGGGAAAAAATGGCCAAGAAACGAGAGCCTTCCAGCCCACCTCCATGAGAAGTACTCTAGGGGTGACGATCATTTAACCTTGTATGAACCCCCTGAAAAACCCACCGCCTATCGATCAAGGCCTAGCCTTTCAAACCCACGCTCTACAAATGATATTGTTAGGGCCGTTTTACGTGCGAACCCGACACTGTTACGGTCCGCCACGAATCGTGACCCTACAACTACATTTTCCAATCACAAAAAATACCTAGGGGTATGATGAATGTTATGCATTTGTGGTTGAAATAATGTTTTTATCACAGCCCTAGGTATTTTTGTGATTGAAAAATATAGTAATTCTAAATTACAATGGATGTAAATTATTAATATTTACCAAAAAAATAAAAAAAAAGTTTCTAAGCACGTGTACAAGTGCGTGCTCAAAGACTAGTATTCCGTAATTATCACGCGCTTCTTAGAGGCTTTCTATTTTTTTAAGAGATTACTACATTTTGTAATCATAAAATACGTATGATGAATATTGTGCGTTTGTGGGTGAAATAATTTTTTTATCACAACTCTAGGTATTTTTACAGTACTATCCTCAAGTTTTGTATGGTTGGGATTATTAATACTTATCATGCGCGTAGTTAGAAACCCTTCTATTTTTTTTTTCTAAAGGCTAATGATTTACATTCATTATAATTTGGAATTTCTACATTTTTCAATCACAAAAATAACTAGGGTGTGATGAGAATTATGCGAAAAAAATTATTTCACCCATAAATGCCTAAATCTCATCACACCCTAGGTATTTTTGTAATTGAAAAATGTAGAAATTTCGAATTATGATGAATGTAAATCATTAACCTTCAAAAAAAAAAAAAATTCAATTGTTATTTTTATTTAGTTAATATTAATTAATTTTGATATCATCGTGGATGAACTATAATTTGAATTTACTATTCTTGTTATCATAACTATCAATTTTTGGAAAGTATATAAAAAAATGTGTGTGTTTTTGTGTTTTTGAAAACTTGAAAATACCTACCAGGTTTAGAATAAATTAATTTCCTTGTTCAATCCCATATAGATTGAACAAATTGCGCGGTAGTCTGCTGGTTGCTTCTTATGTGGAACAACCCTTGCGCATGGGTTCAATCCCCCTGGTCTGCTCTTATCCTTTTTTTTAAATAAAAATAAACCATGAATAAACTAACCAAACGGAAAGTAACGAAAAAAGAGAATCTAACGGAAATTGAATTTCGGCAATCCAACTGACGAAATTGATGTCAGTTTCTCTCTCCAACTTTTTCTTGAATTTCGGCAACATGGATGTCGAAATACCAAAATTGTATCAGATTTGTCAGTTTTTCTCTTCTTTTTAATTGTATTTCGGCATCACTAATACTGGAATTTGCATCTCTCCTCGTTTAACTAAAAAACTTTGGACAGTATACATAAATCCAATAAACTCTAATTTTTTCAATATTGAGCCAAAAGACTCCCAATAACTCATCCCTAAAAAGCTTATTTAATATATATATATATATATATATATATATTATTTTTAAATCTAATACCCCACTTCCCAACTCTTAGGTGTTCTTCCCCAAAATAATTATCAAAACTCACTTGCTCCTTGTCACAGACTTAGATTTTTCTTTCCTCCGCTCTCAATCTCTCTCAATCTTTCTTTTTCACAACGAACGAGACTACGAGAGTCAAGCTCCCCTCCAACCAAAATCAAGATCTTGCTGGAGGTTAGGTTAGGTTTTTTATTTTTTTTTTGTGAATCCGTGGGTTACTAGCTTTTCTACCATCTGTTGGGCTTGATGTTGGGCTTACTGTGGGCTTGCCGTCCGTTGTTTTCTTGGAGAATCTGTGGGCTTGGCGCTTGCTCTGTTACAATTTTTTTTTTTTTTTTCCAGATTTTAGTTCAAATATTTTTTTTGGGTTTTTTTTTTTTTTTTGCATGAAAGTAGATAAGGGTCATCAAATAGCCCATGACCCATGGACTGGCCCAGTAGCCCGCTAGCCCACCAGGCTAATGGGCGGCCCGGCCCGGTAATATTGAAGCCCGTGGGCAGCCCAGTAGCCCAATAGGACAGGCTATGGGTTGGTTTCTTTACCCATGGGCGCCCGGTGGGCCGGCCCGTTAGCCTAGCCCATTAGCCCAGCCCCTTAGTCCGACCCGTTGTCCAAAATTTATAACAAAATAATTTGGGGGTTAGGTGGGTGAGGGATTGAACTTTAGACATTATAAAAACTTTAAGACCACACACCTAACCACTAAATACTTGGAATGATTGTGATACAATATGCATAATAAATATATATATTTTGGTATTAGTCTAGTAACTTTGATTTTTAAAACAAAGTTACTAAGATAACTATTGCCCTACCTCTGTGCCTTTGGAAAGAAAGTCATTTTTTCCTTTGATAAATTCCAATTCTTTCCTTACAAGTTACAATCATAGTAGAAATTTCTTTAAAAAAAAAAAAGGCTTACCGTTGGTTGGAAGAAATTTTTTCCTTAATGAGTTGATATTTGATTCTTCATATATTTTCTTAAAGAATTGATATTTTATTCCTCAAATATTTCCTTTAAGAATTGATATTTGATTCTTCAAATATTTAAATATTTGAAGAATCAAATATTGTTCAAACGGTAAGCATTCTTAAAGGAAATTTCCCTTAAAAATTCTTAAATATTTCCTTTAAGAATTGATATTTGATTCTTCAAATATTTAAATATTTGAAGAATCAAATATTGTTCAACCTAGTTGGGATGTACACATTTTGTAGTGATGCAACTATTTTCAATCTAATATATTCATGAAAATTTCAATGTACTTATTTATTTTTATCAATACAAGTTAATTAATCCTATTTTAGTACCTTTTTAAGAGGTATGTCTTAGTATTTTTTTTAATAGAATCTTTTTAGTAGATTTAATTGTTCAATTTGATAGTTTGTAATAATATATAATTATAATTATTTTGGTTAAATTTTTATAACCCCATTGAAGACCTGTTAAAAATGCCCATGGGTAGCCCATTAAACCCATCTCACTAGCCCAGCCCGCTAAAGCCCAAGTGGGCATTGCCCATGGGTAGGGCCATGGGCTAGGTTTTTCCATCCAGCCCGGCCCGACCCAGCCCATTGACTAGTCAACAGCCCATTAAGCCCAGCCCATTAGACCCATGGGCCAAGTAAAAGCGGGCCGGGTCGGCCCGGCCCGACCCATTGACGAGGCCTAAAAGTAGAACAAATATATATATATATATATATTTAGGGTGTTCCTAATTTTAATTTGAGGGTGTTCCTAAATTTTTTTTTTTAAAGATAAACAAATAAAAAATTTTAATTATTATATATAATTTTTTTTTTCAATTCAGGGTGTTCCTGGGAACACCCTGGGACCAACGTGGTGTTGCTACTGCTCCTAATGATAACTCTTTATCATCAAACCAAGATAGCAATAAGTTTTTTGTGTAGTCGGGAATTGAATCCCAAATTTTTTTTTCAACCATTAGAGACTTTATTACCTGAGTTAACTGGAACCCACTTTAGAGAGTTTCAACTTATAGCGTCTACTCCTGATAATAATTCTTTATTATCAGATCAAGACATCAATCAGTTTTTTGTATAAGTAGAGATTGAACCCCAGATCTCTTATACAACCATCATTAAATAATTAAAACTTTATGCACTTTTTTTTTTTGGGTGCTAAAACCTTCTTATACACAATTTTAAGAGCACTAGCATTCAAGAATGCAGATATATATATATATATATATATTGCATCCTTAAACACTACTTTATCTATTTTACGAACTCATTTTACAACTCACTCAGTTTTTATTTTTACATACAACTCAATAAAATAATATAAACTACCTAATAAAATAATAAAAAGTATTCCTTTCTCTCTTTCCTCCCACTATTTTTTTCTCTTCACACACAACTAGAAGATTAATTTTTTTTTCTTTTTTTAAGTATATAAACTTAAATGGAGAAAAATTTTACTGTCTTAAATTGTAAAATATAAACTGGAGGTGTTTACGCTATGCTCTAATTCAATTAGTATTATTATGGCTATTGGCTATTAATTTCTCCAGACAAAATTGTGGAATGCTTTAAAAATATTAAATTTAGGGCATTGAACGTTGACTATTTTGGGCCAGCCATTCAGAAGTGAATGTGACAGATTTTGTACCATCATTTTGTCCTAATTACGTGTGAATTTATTAAGCAAGTGGATGTAGCACATGCAGCTTCGGGTAATATTTGACTTGGTCAGTCCTTTGACTTGCAATCTGAAAACTAAAAAAAGTCAGTGATTTCGGCTATGGTAATCATGAGATGAGAGATGCAGATTGCAGAGCAAATCCAGAGAAGAAGAAGAAGAAAACAGCAACATTTAAATAGCGGAGTAGTGACACGTCTGTGACTGTGAGCTATGGACTGTGTTTGACCACGGAGTCCTTCTAGTGCCACATACGGTAGCACAAAAAAAGCCACAATTCACCCATACGGCGAGCTGTGGTTGGTGAAGAGGTGATGGTGGGACACCCTTCCATCAACCACAACTCGCCACAGGGGCAAGTTGTGGCTTTTTCTGTGCCACTTTATGTGGCACAAGACTTTTCCATGACCATGTGGTGCACAAGTTTACTGTCTCCGTTTTGTACAACTTTTTATGCTGGACTTTTGTTGGACATACCATGTTACACTACTCACTCAAGAAGGTATTTTGTGTGAAATGGTACCATATTAGTAGTATTAAAATTCAATTAGTGTAAGATTTATTAGTAAAAAATAACTAACTTACTAACAAATGAAAAATATATATTAGTGGGTAGTTATTTTTATACACATGTCTCTCATTTATTAGGTTTTGATATAGATGATGTGATATCATTTGATACAAAACATTTTTTCCACCCACTTACTATTTTATCTACTTTCAAATGTTTTAGACAATTTTAATGGATTCAGTGCAATAGGACATTGAACTCTTGTGATTGAACCAAGTAGAGCTAAGGGGGTCAAGAGGTAGCACCTCAAACCCCAACTACCCTCCCCCTCCTTGAATAGTAAGAAGTAATTTTTGGATCTTTATCTCGAAATTTCGTAGTTTCAAACCTTTCAGTAGTTTATTTATATAGTTTTTGAAAAAAATGGTAAAATATAGTTAATATCCTTGAAATTTGAATTAATTCTAGACAGATCCAAGATTTTATAAAACTAACCAATTTGATTCCAAAACCAACATAGTTCCTAAAATGTTACTCATTTTTCTCTTCTTTTATGGTGATTAAGGACCAAGTTGGTCTGTTTTAAAATGTCTTGAACTTGGCTTATGTGAGCCTAAAACTTAGGGGTGTTAACTGTGTTTTATCCAAAAAATAGCATTCGATAGCTTTTATGTTAAATGTTTGACAAAAAGCTAAAAGTTAGGTTATTTAAAAATAATAATTATGCTAAATTTTGTTATTAAAAATTTTGAAAAAAAAAAAAAAGCAAAAGGTTAACTTTTTTTTGGCCAAACACACCTCAAATTCCAATTTTTAAATGATAATTTTGACTCAATTTTTAATTGAAAATATGTTATATTACTCTCCTAAAATAATTCCTAAAATGTAAAATAATATATTATCACAACATTTCTTAATTTTTATTGATACTTTTAAATTAATATAAAAATAAAAAGATCATATAATCTCTCTAAAAAAAGATGTACATAGAGAATTTAAAATTTTTTTGATAATACTATAATTTTTTTATACTTCAAAATTACTTTTTTATTTTACTTTTAAGTAATTTTGGGTTCCAATTAGCTCAACTAGTAAAGTCTCTGATGGTTGAATAAGAGATTTGGGGTTCAATCCCCGCCTACACCAAAAACCGATTGGTGTCTTAGTCTGATGATAAAGAGTATCATCAAGAGCGAACGCTATAAGTTGAAACTCTTAAAAAAAAAAAAAAAAAGTAATCCAATAGAATATGAATGTCTTTTATTTAGATTAATTTTTTATCTCCATCAATTAATAATTACATATTTATCTATAGAGCCTGTTCTTATATTTGAAACAATCTGAATGCCCTCTATTTTTTTAACCTTCATTTTACTTTTGTTCTTATACCCACTAGGAAATAGACAAGTGGTTGTTTCAAAACCTTTCTCTTTGTTTTTTTTTTTTTTTTTTTTTTTTTTTTTAAATTTTTTTAATATATCTTTTTTTCCGTATTTCATTTTTATTTTAGATAGAATCACTTTTGACTCGTCTAAGTTACTTTTCAAATAATGTCCTAGTTCCGAATGCTTTACTCTCAAGCACATCAATTCATTATTATTATCCAAAGAAAATCTCCATAAAAGAAATCAGTCAAAGGCATGCATTCCAAGCTAATCAAAGAAATTGAGTAGAAATGATTAGGTAAAGTAGTTGTTGAAGTATAAGCTAGTGCCTATCTTTTTCATGCAAGAAGGTGGTTCTATACTATAATGTTTTCTATATATATTATATACACGTGATCTAAAATGCAAATATCCAGAAATCACATCAAATTTTTGCTAGGATACTATCCCATTTCAACGACTTCCAAAATTGTTTCATGTTCTTATTATCATTATCTCATATGACCTATTGGGTTTCAAAATATGAGTCAATTCATATTTACAAATTGCATAATCTTTGAGAGAAGATATTTGGTTATTCACTTGAAAAATAAATAGATCTTGCATAAGTGGATAGGCACAAAGATTATACCCTATTTTACGTGACAAGAATAATTAGAATATATTGCTTAAAGAATTTTGAAAATTGATACCCATTAAAGCTGATTGCAAATTGAAATGGTTGAGAATATTTGAGAGAGAGAGTATATATATATATATATATATATATAACAATTTATTTATTTAATTTTTTCCAATTTAGGCATATTATCCACGCCAATTACAATTTAAAAATAAAAAATAAAACAAATGGGATAAAGAGAAGAGAACTTATAGAAAAATGACTAGGTCAAATTTTAAATACCAAAAGTAAGAAAATTAGTACGTATTTTCGGAGTATAAAAATATTATTTACTCACATTAACGATGTGAGAGAAAGGTACTGGCATTACTAAATTCCAAAATACTAAATCATAAGATATGTTTTGTTTATAATACATATTGTTCCTAACAAAAATGAGATTATTAAGCTACGCATGCACTCATCAAGAACTATTCATCGAAAAAAAATTTCTCTCATCAAGAACTACTATCACCAAAAACTACGCAATACGGTTGCATTATGTAAATAACATTCCAGTACCACCATGGCATCGATCATTATCATCATCAATTATCATTGTCATCATGATCATTATAATCATCATAAATGAGACAAACCTTTTGTGTAGATATAATTATATATGGTTACGAAGCATTATATATATATATATATATATATATGCACATAGTTGCATCATGCATGGCCATCTTCTCCTATTTCATCAAATTAATTACCTATTCACTCTAACAACCTCCAAAGACTAAAGGAGAAAAATAAAGTGACATTATTACTACTTTCATGTGGGTCTCCTCTAAAATCGACACAAGTAGGCTTTACATAAAGCTTGTATTGCATGCATGGCTGCTCGTCCCTCCTTTTCCCTACAGAAATATGAGCATTTAATTAAAGCATATCCCAATGAAATAATCAATTTTCTCCTTTTTCTTTTTAATTTGTTTTCCTTTATGTTTAGAAGCAATTATGGTAGACCTTAACAAAGAGGAAAACCAAAGGAAATTTTGGATGATTTTAGTACTTACCAATCGATAAATTTACTACCTTGTGCCACACTAGGCTATAGCAAGATTCTTCTCCCAAAAAAAAAAAAGGTCTGTAGCAAGATTAGCTTCCTATAATAATGATCAATTCAAGCATATTATGATGTCATTCAACGTTGTTATTATGATCAGTTTAGGAATTCAAAGGCAATTTCAGTGATAGAAGATTCATAATAAAAAAAGTAGAAGTGTATCCACTCCATGCATGTTAGAGCATTCGATTATTGATTAAGTGGTCAACAGTTCAAACTTGGTTTATTTGACCCCTAATTAGTTATAATATTGTTATTATAATCATTAGCTTATAATTAAGCCCTGCATGTCAAGAATTTTGTAGCTTAATTGGCACTTTTTTGTGCATAAAGTGCTTGAAGTCTAGGGAGAAAGGGTTTTGAGCCGTAGGATTAGCAGCATATTGTAACTATCTCAAAAAAGCCCTGCATATATACAGGTGCAATTAAGAATGATTATGATTATGATTATATATATATATATATATATATATATAGTAGGGATAAGGACCCAAGATTGTATATTGGGTTTTGGGCTTTGGCCGAGGATGTTGATTGGTTCGAGGACGAATAAACAATAGTGAGGGTGTTAAGTTCAAAGTACCATAAGTAACATGCAAGTGGAAAGGTTAGGAAAGGTGGTCTGAGGAAGAATGTCTCCTCGGATAAACAAAGCACTGATCAAACGTATATTCTATTACTCAAAGTGACCTTCTAGGAAATTTCGCTAAAAGGGACATGCATCATGAACGTACTGGAAGAGTGGAAGCTATGAAATATCTAAGGAAAAGCTGTTGCCACTGCATTGAATGCCCTGCAGCTAATTTTCTGGCCACATTTATGTGGAGAAGACCTCTGAACAGTGCTGCCTTGGCTACCACAACTCACAGAAAGCCAAAGAGGGTGTCTGATTGGACAAGAACTCAAGTAGTGGCTCAAATGATCAGCAAGTGTAGGATCAAAATTGTCCAAAAAGAACTATATAATGTAAGAGATCCTCTATGGATAGAGGATCAAAAAAAGGAGAGAAAGAAAGGATTGTAGCAATCAAAATTGTATTTGTAATATGTTCAATTGATTTATATTAGAACTCACCTCCTCGGACTGGGCCGAGAGCAAATTTATTTGGATCAATCTCTCTTGCTTTTGTTTGATTACCTTTCAAACCCATTCTATTTGTTGTCTAACTTATTAGAGCCTAGTTCTCTAACCCACTCTCTACAAATTTATTGTATTGGGTTTATTGGGCCAATATCCCTTTACATTTTGGGTTTGAGCTTCAAAACGTGTCCCTACATATATATATAACATTTCTACCTAATAAATAATTATATAATAAATTCGAATAAATTTTTATATATATTCTATTTTTTTTTCAAAAAGAAATTGTAAGGACTCGATTTGTAACGACCCATAACAGTGTTGGGTTCGCACATAAAAAGGCCCAAACAATATGATTTGTAGAGCGTGGGTTTGAAAGGCTAGGCCTTGATCACCAGACGGTGGTTTTTCGTGGTGGTCATACATAACTAACTCGTGTTCGTCGTAGGAGTTTTTCTCCTGGAGGCGAGCTGGGAGGCTCTGGTTTTTAGCCATTTTTCCCAGCCAGTCTCTTGGTGCACTAACTTTTACATTATATAGTCCTTCTTGGTTGATCTTAGCCCTTCACTTGTTGGTTAGGCAAGTGCTTACTTTTGTACCCGTCCCATCAGCTGTCCCCTCTTACTTTCTGTTAGTTGCGATGATCGAAGTTACACCGTTCAAGCGTCTTTTCTCATTAACATGATCAGGACGCTGGCGAGTGCTTACTTTTGTACCCGTCCCATCAGCTGTCCCCTCTTACTTTCTGTTAGTTGCAATGATCGAAGTTACACCGTTCAAGCGTCTTTTTTCATTAACATGATCAGGACGCTGGCGGGTGCATTTAATGTGGAGGGGACGTATTTTTCTTGATCCAATTTTGCACCGTATCTCCACGTGGGCCCCATTCCACTCACATCCCCTTTAGGGGGCTGTTTGGGGATAGTTTTCATCAAGACGTTGCTCTTCCCATTGAAGTCCTGGAGTGTCGAGGATAGGGTCGTCCTCAGCTGTTCCCCTTGACACCTCGGCCTTTGATCATTCGTCCTCGGCACACGACCTCCTCGGCACGGGCCCTGAGCCTGGATAGAGCGTGGGTCGGATCATAAGCTCCCCGGCCCCACAGAAATATTTTCTAAGGAAATTGGACAAAAAATTTAAATGCAATTAGAATATAATTTGAATTCTTGATTGAGCTTTTATTTTAATATATATATATATATATATATATATGTGTGTGTATATATTACAAATTCATTATAGATATGTAAATAAAGTAATTTTGTGTCTTTTTTAATAAACATGTCCCACATAAAAAGAGTATAAGACTTTTGCTAGGCATATAAGTAACACAAAAACTAATAAATAAATTATTGGAGAATGTATGAATATATGCACTAGAACAAGGCATGTGATTGAGTGATTCAAAATTAAATTTCATGTGAGCCTTTCTCTTGTTATTGAGCTTTATGGGCTTCCCTACTTATGGTTAGTGGACACATAATTATAATATATTCCGTTTGAGTAATCCTATGGTTTTTGGTAGTTTATTGGCATAATATTTATCAAAAAATATAGCTTTTAGTAACTTTCATTTTAAATGTGTGACAAAATTTTAAATAGTTTATTTTGAAAAAAAAAATTGAGACAAAAAACAAAAAGCTAAAAAATTTGCTGCAAAACAGATACGATGTGTTCTATTAATTGCCTTTTTTAGCATGTTTTGTTAATTGCTTATTTGTTAAAAGTATAGTAAAAAAAAAAAAAGTGAAGTCAAGTATGAAATATGTCAAAATAATAAGCTCGAAAAACCCAAAAATAATGATTTTTTTTTTTTTTTTGGGATTTACCAAACGCACTTGCATAAATGCAAAGGTCTTTTGAAGTTATGCTGTCACCTATTTCTTTTTCTTTCTTTTTTGGCAGTGTAAGTTCTGTTGTCTACTTTGAAACCCTCTCTTTCTTTTACTTCTCGTTAGAAAGTTCAAGTACAGTATGACACTTGTTTCTTTTTTCGTTATATTTGAGACACTTTCACATGCTTGGGCTTAAAAACATTTGAAATTAGAGTTGTTGTACAACTGTTCATCATTGCAATTTGTTCACTAATGGAAGAGAAAGGTATATATTTCGTTTGTTTAATTTTGCTTGTTTGAATTTTCTATTCGCTAATTCGTCCACCTTTTGATTGATTCTTGGTGCTAAAACTCAATCACACAACTTTACACTGTACAGCATCAATACCATGATTGTTCCACAACCTAATGATTATATTTGTACAATTTTCTTTAATCGCATGTGATGCTAGCTAACATCTTTTGCCTCCACACCCCTCTATTATTATTTTTTTTTTCTTCTGTCTAAGCCATGTAGGTGTTATCATTCTCCGACATTTCGACTTTCCTAGATAATTTTAACTACCTGGGAATGCATTAAAAAAAAAAAAGAGTACTATTTGAGAGTAAAACTGAAGCAAAATCAATTACTTTTCCACTGGAAACAAATAAACTACGGTAAAACTAAAAGTCCAGACAAACAGAAAGTGATACTACGGCAAAAGAAGGTTTTCAGATCATTTTACCAGAGAGAGAGAGTTGTAAAGGCTATATATATAACATTATTTCATATAATAATGCATACAAACTAAAGCCTAAGAGCTATACTTTTAAGTTTTTTCGGCGGAAATTATTACAGGTAATTTAAGCAGTGTCATAGATAAAAAAATCAACTTTCCGTCCAGAAAGTCCAGCCAAATTTGGCTGACACATTAATTTCTCTCTTACCTCTCAGTTCTCACATTAAAAGCAAAACTGGTGTGATCCTAGACTTTTTGCACTATAAAATGATTACATTTTGGTTCAAATGGTTAGCCCAATTGTACTAAGATGCTCTTTTGTACAACTTCCCTCCTCTCCATTTACCTAAAGAAAATTATATTTTATCCTATTAGGGAAGTTATGACAAATATTTTCGTATCAAGTTCATTCCTATATCAGTCTGGCAGAAATGTTGTGTCTTATTTTTGGGGAGGGCCATAGCCAAAATGCTGTGTTAACAATTTAGTGCTATGTGTCAATTTATTTTGGTTTTTTGAGCTTGATGTATCAATTTAGCTGATAAGAATTACAGTTTCCTAGTGTTTAAATAATGCATCATTGAAATTTCAAAGGTGGAAATGTTTGCTTGCACTCAAATAATATACGCAATCAAACACTCCTCTATAACTCTTATATGTCCTTGTATAAATTGAAAGAAACAATTTTCATACAATTTCAGTCCCTCTATAGATAGAGACACAAATTAAAGAACAAAAATATCAAAGCTATTCATATCAAGCTAACCATAAAATTACATAAACTAAAACGAAAATTTATATATATATCAAACAAGGGACCCAGATGAGGTATCTGGATCATCATCATCATCATCATCTTGATCCACGTGTCAAAGACCCCCCAAACCCCTTGAAACCTCATGCAGACCAGGGTTGAACCCCAAGCAACCCAATAGTCCCTGTTTGTAAGGCAAGAAAGTTTTCTTCCTCATCTCCTCCGACACAGCTCGATTCATTGTGTAATGCAATTCGTGTGCAGAAACTGGTCCTCTCCTTCTTGAGCTCGAGACTGAAGAGCCAGTACTGTCTGTGGATCGAAAGCTCGAGTTTTTGACATCTTCAGCTACCTTGTTTTTGGACAAAACTGCGTACTTTGTTAATGGATCTTTACCTGTTGCTCGACCCTCTGAGGCACTTCGAAATAAGAGAAAATCTTTGAGCCTCCATTTTCTGTAACCTTTAGTGAATGAAATAGATGACAAGAATGAAGAATAAGGAGAAGTAGAAGGTTTAGAGTTGCTTGTTGTTGAAGAAATGACTTTGGGTTGTGAATTCTCTTCCCCTCCAAAGACAATGTCAGAAACTCTCAGAGGAGACAGAGATCTTGTTCCTTTACGTAAAAAACTTGTTGAAGAAGAAAAAGAAGAAGATGACCCTTTAGATTTTCTTTCTCTGCCTCGCTTTTGTTCATGTTGTTCTTGTCCTTCCTTACGAGTTTCTTCTAAAGCAGCTGCAAATGGATCAAAATCTTTCTTGTGACGTGGTGATAGTGCTTCCTGGACCATTCTTTTCCCTTGAGAAATTCTTGATCTTGGAGATCTTGGAGACCTTGGAGAGGAAACATTGGAACCCGAATCATTACCTCCAACTTGTAAACGAGGTGGGGGCTTCAAAGGTTTAATCTTGCCACCATCAAAAAGCTCGTCTGCTGACAAAGAAGGCCTCTCTAATTGCCCACTAAAATCAAATGCAAAATCTTCATCTTCATCATCATCATCATCATTATTGTTGCTGTTATTGGATTTGGGAATTCCAGGCTTTTCTTCCCAATTGAAGGGGATAACAGAGGAGGCAGAGTTTCTTGGCATATCATGAAGAGATTGCAGGTCTTGGTAGAAAGTAGAGGCACGAGAAGGACTAGTTGGGGCGCTGAAGAAGAAGTTGCCAAATCTTTGGGGGCTTGAAGGTGCTGTGATGTATGGAGAGGAGCAATTACTGTCGAAGTTGAAATCTACAGGAGGGACTGGTAAAACTACTTCCATCTCCATGCTTTGGATTATGGCTTGGCTTGGCTTGGCTTGGTGTGATATAGTTGAAGAAGTTTTGAGGTGTTTTTTGTGGTTTTGAGTCTTTGAGAAGGTGGGAACTGGGAAATGTTGGGACTGTAAGGCCTTATAGAGAGAGAGAGAGAGAGAGAGAGAGAGAGAGAGAGGAAGGAGAGGGGAAGAAGCTGAGTGTGGGGGTGAGGAATTTGACTAGGAGACTGAGTAGAGGAACAGGATTGGTTAACTCATGGGAAAGGAAGTTGTCTTTATAAATCTACCTACTGCTCCGACATTATAATTTTCACCCCTTGTGGGCTAGGCCTGTGTTTTCTCTAGTATAAATTAGGTGTCGTTTGATATAGGAGTTTAAGGAGTTTAAAGTATTTTTTCAGTTTTTAAATAATATTACACATATTTTTATATATTTTTTCACTAACATGTATTATCAGACATACTCTATGATTTGAGTTTGCACTTTTTTATTTATTAATTTTTTTTACCATTATATTTTGAATGACTATAAATCTTAGCCAATTGAATTTTTAATTAATTGGCTCTTGAATTTGTTTGTCCTCAAATCTTGCTAGGAACCTTTTTGGCTTGTTATTAGAAAAATGTTAAAGTTTGCAATTGGATGAATTTATTTTCATCTGAAAAGACTTTCATTTAGTGCTTTATGTATTCGATAAGATATGGAATCGACGCATGGTATTTTAGAACAAGTGTCATGCTCATGTCGCGTCCAACACATAGGAGCATTGAACTTAAGCGAAATTCATTTTCATTAATTTATCTTGTTTATTACTCTAAAAGTAGAGTTCTACTTTGAAAAAATGTGATATTTTTAAAAACTGCAGTTTCCCTTTTACAAGGAAAACAATCTAAACCAAACAACCCATATTATGTAAGTGTTTTTTTTTTAGAGATTAAATTCAGTAAGAATGTGGTGTAAAACTTATGTTTTACCCCTCAAATCTCAACATGCTACATTATCTTATCACATATTTAAGAATAAGCATAACTACACTCAATCAATTTTAATACTCATATATAAATCCAACCAAATTAAAAGTTTATTAAAATGTTATTAGGTGTGGTAGGATATATTGAATTTTAAGTAAAATTGTGATATGATAATCTTTTATTGGATGGTGTAAAACATAAGTTTTAGATTTCATCCTTAACAAATTCGGACTCTTTTTTTTTTCAATAGATTTAAGTGGTTTATTAGTTGTACAGATCTCATGTATACAAATTCAATATAAATTTTAGGTGCTTTTCTTGATATTTGTATGTAATTTTACTTTCTCTTAAAATGTAAAAAAATAAATAATAAAATATTTTGTTATTCCCTATAGCTATTTGTTTTCTTTCTGAAAATTTTGCATTATGGCTAATAATTCAACACTTTATATATGATATTTGGACATTCGTTAATTAATGTAAAGCTAAATACATTTTAACATCTATCATTAAGACATTCGTTAACATTTATAATTAATTTTTGTAATAATTAAATAATTACATTAGAGAGAGAAGGAAATTAAATTATATACGTCTTCATTGAAAACATTAAACTATAATGCGTAGATTTTGATAGAAACCATGGTCCATTGGTAACTTACCCAAGTTTCTTTAACTATACTTCTCAAAAAAATAAAAAAGTTCCTTAACTTTATAAATTAGATAGTTTTGTTTTTATTTTATTTTATTTTTTTTTTGAAGAAACCAACACAATCCTGCTTTTTATTTAATGTACTGATAAAAAGTAAAATGGAAGTGTAAATGTACTGAGAATCTGAGATAGTATTTTGAAGAGCTTTAAATTGAATTGAAGTGTAAATTTACTGATAAAAAGTAAAATGGAAAAAGAAAAGGTGAAGTGTGTTGTCGCTTGATAAATGGACCGTGTGGCTGTGTCTTTTTCACGAAAGTGTAGTGAGGTTCTTTTCATCAAATAAGTTAGGCGGCTAAAATGGCTGCTTCTATATTACCGTTTTGTTAAATCTTTTGATTCTTTTCCTTTTGTTTGGGAAAATTATTAAAATGAGACATAAACCAAAGTGGTGCTCATTTATCTGACAGTGATATTTTAAGGTAATCGGTTTAGATATTGCTGCCAGATTTAAATAGCAATGTTACACGGAAGTGCATGGAACACATAATAATTGAACTAAGAGAGAACTGGAATGTGCTTATTGTGAAATAAAAATTCTCTGTATAACATTTTATTAGTTCTAATTTATGTTGTATCAATCATAATTTATCATATGTTTAATTAATGAAAAGTGGTATATGAGATTTGTATTTATTTTATTGGTCATCTGTTTTACAAGAAAAAATTACTTCTATACACAAATGATTTTTAATTTCTATTAAATTAATTCTATATTCCCAATAAATAGGTTTCTATTAAGTTAATTTGCTTCATGGTGAAACAAAAGATTACTCTAAATAAATAAGTCAATTTTAACGAATAAATAAATAAGTCAATTTTACTCAATTTATTAACTTAACTCATTTTTATATCTCACATTTAAACAAATAAACTAGTAGCAAATAAGCATTTTCAAATACACCTGCACGATCCCCTTCCCTCTACCTCTGTGCGAGTGAGTTTATTATTATTATTATTTTTTTTTTAAAAAGGGCACAAATTGCTCTAAACACTTCCTAATTGCTTATCATTAGACTAAAAACAAGAATTACATCTAAATAGGAGAACACCCTATTGGACCTAATCTGTACGCCATTCTCAAAGACTAGTTAGGAGTGAAAATAGTATTATGATTACTTGACAAAAGATTTTGCTCATATTTTCTATTATGTGCACAGTTTAGGTCCCGTTTGATAATAGTGTTTAAATAATGAAAACTGTTATTTAAACACTACAATACGTATTTTTATCTACACATATTTTCACAAAACTTAAATAATATTACTAGAAATCTCTAACTAAACAGGTTCTTGTACACTACTGCTAATTTCACATTTTTGCTATGACCAATGCTTCAAAACATTCCTAATATGGAAAGGCCTCAGCACAGTGCAACTGTTTGATGAATGCTTTTGATTTCATTTTTAGATATTACTGGATTTATCTTTCATTTTAATTTGTTTTTAATTTTCTGACTTTTTCTTGGGGAGGCATGCGGGCTTGAACAAGACTCTGAACTTTTTAGCCAACAGGATTTCCCCACTTGTGGCAAAACTTTTTGACTTTCTGTAACATGTTTTTATTGGGGAATGGAGTAAGGAATATTGGAATAATATCAAGTTACTACAAATTTTATAAAGTGTGTGATGGGTTGGTTAGCAGAAATTTTTAAGTGAGACTTTAAAAGGTAACTTAAGTTGACTATTGTAATCTTGGAAGTTTGAAAATTTTAGAAAATATTTCAATTCAAGCAATTTATGAAGTTTTAAGTTATTGATATAACACTATTCATATTATTATTGTCACATGAATTGGTAAGTATTTTATAAGAAAATTATTAATACAATTAGAATTTTTCATGGAGTAAATCACTCAAAGTCATTTGTGATTTGCTTTATCAAGAATTTTTTTTTTTTTTTTTTTTGGCAGGGGGTAAAATAAGAGTTATTGATTAATTACTTATTGTCCATCACTACCACCACTTCTAGGCGAGTTGGTACCCGGTTATGTAAGTGACCTATTACTCGGGGGTTCAAGCCCCCGCATTTACCAAGCAAAAGAAAATTACTTATTGTCCATTAGCAGTTTATATGAGTCTTAATAATGTCTTGTGCAAAAGATCCTACCTATATATATATATATATATATATATATATATATAATAATGTCTTGTGCAAAACATCCTACATATATATATATATATATTTATGGAAATATAACAAAACTGTGAGGTTATGGGTAAAAATACATGTAATGTTATTTAAAAACTAAAAACATATGTTTGAACACATGTACCAAACAGACCTTAAATTATAAGAATGTAGTAGTTTATATGAGTCTTAATAATGTCTTGTGCAAAAGATCCTACAAATCTATATATATATATATATATATAATACAAATCCTACTATATATATATATATTTATGGAAATATAACAAAACTGTGAGGTTATGTGTAAAAATACATGTAATGTTATTTAAAAACTAAAAACATATGTTTGAACACATGTACCAAACAGACCTTAAATTATAAGAATGTAGTTGTTCACTCTGCCCCACCATAAGCCCTTAATTATTTGGTTTAAACAAAAGTTGGCTTCCGTGCTAGTATGTCCAACATGTTTTACCTCGACCTTCCAGCCCCTAGCGAGTATGTCCAACAATTAAAAAAGAAAAAAAAAAAAAAAAAAAAAAAAAAAAAAAAAACAACAACAACAACAACAAGAAGTATATTTGTACACAGTGTAGAACATACATTCAACTGTGAGATTGGTTTTTAACCAGTTTCCAAAATGTTCTCGAACCAGACCACACCAGTACTCTCGTCTGTTTTCAAATTCACTTGGTCGACCACAACGAGTGTAACAATGCAGTGTGGTATTGGTGCCTATAGATATGCTGTGGAAGTAAGTACTCCATTGCATTTTTTGTAGACTAGCTCCTATGGATGACCTGTTGTGGCGTGTGTGTATATATATATATATATATATATTTTTTTTTTTTTTTGATAAACCCTGTTGTGGTATATATTAAAGTGGTGGAAAAGTAAAGTCGCAAAAAAAAAAAAAAAAAAAAGGAAGAAAACTATTGTCATCTCTTCTCTGTATGTTCCAATTTTATTAGATGTCTCCAATGGGAGGGACAAAAGCATTGTTAATAAAGGCTTTCTTTTTTCTTTTTACTTCTTTGGTGGAAATCACATTTTCGTCCTTACATTTTCAGGAGATTCTCACTTTGGTCTCCAGATTTTATTTTTACCGCTTTTAGTCCTTATTCTGAAAAACGCTCCCCGTTTTGGTTCCTGCCGTTACATCAAAAACGAAAAATGCACACATGGCAAACGACAGAATTAAAAAAATATTAAAAATATTTTATTTTATTTTAAAATAAAATAAAATTTTAGTTATCAATAATTTTAAAATAAAAATATTAAAAATTTTAGTTAAAAATAATTGTTCTTCATGTTCTTCCCCCAAGAACATGGTTGCCCAGAAAATAAGAAATTCAAGATTTTCTTCTCTTTTATTTCATTTTCTTAGCATCCACACAAGCAAAAATATATACAAAACCATGATCAAACTCAAATATTCTAACACAATCAACTAACAAAAGCCAATAAATAAATAAATAAATAAATAAAAAATTAGCAACTATGAACAGTTGGATTGTGTATTTAGAACCTACTGTAGCTGAGGATGTAAACAAAAAAAAATATTATTTTATTAAAATATCACTTCTTTCTCTCTTCTTTTAATCATACAGTCACTCCTCCCTTTTAATTTCTCATCTTCCTTTCTCTCTCCCCTCTCTCTAATTTGGTGTCTCTCTTAGATCGGCGTGGACTAGAGATCGACATTGGCAGTATGGACTGAAGATCGACGGTGATAGCATGGTGGTTTAGGGATTGATGGTGACACCGTGGTGGTTTGGAGCGATGGCAATGGTGGATTCTCTTTCTCTCATTCTGATATTCTCTTTCTCTCTCTCAAATTGGATGTGGGTTTTAGTTTTGCTTTGAATTTTTGTTGTGGGTATTGATGCCAGATTTATGGTGGCGGTGGTGGGGGGTTGCTATGTTGTTGGTGGGGATGGATTCACTGTGGGTTTATACAAGTTGCTATAGATGTGGGTGGCAATTTGGTGGCAATGGGTGTTCCAATTCTCTCTCTCAGATTGGGTTTAAGTTTTGGTTCTGCTTTGAATTTTTGTTGCGAGTATTTGAGTTTGATCATGATTTTGTATATGTTTTTGCGTGTTTGGATGCTGAAAAAATAAAATAAAAGAGAAGAAAATCTTGAATTTCTATTTTCTGGGCAACCATGTTCTTAGGGGAAAAACATGAAGAACAATTATTTTTAACTAAAGTTTTTAATATTTTTATTTTAAAATTATTGATAACTAAAATTTTATTTTATTTTAAAATAAAATAAAATATTTTTAATATTTTTTTAATTCTGCCGTTTGTTACATGTGCATTTTTCGTCTCTGATGTAACTATAGGGACCAAAACTGGAAGCGTTTTTTAGGATATGGACAAAAAGCGGTAAAAAAAAAATCTAGGGACCAAAGTGAGAATCGCCTGAAAATTTATGGACAAAAATGTGATTTCCACCTACTTCTTTTTGGGTAGAAATTTGATGATGTATGTTTTTAGAGCCTAATATATATATTATGGTTATTTTTGGAATAATGTGCTCCAGATAATACATATTTGTGCTTGTTTTTAGGTGAATTAGTAAATACTATGGTATTTTTTCTTCTTTCAAAGAAGAAGGTTCAAAAATAACCATCATTAAGTGAAAACTATCCAACTCAGCGAAGTTGTTATAATAGAATTGAGATCTAGTTGTGAAGGGCTGAGATTTAAAGTTGAAAAAGCAACTTTAAGTCTCAACCATTAAAATTAAATTAAAAAAAAGGAAAAAAAAGTAAAAAATGTTAAAGTTAAAATTTAAGAATGGTAAAAAAATTTGTGAGGAATATAGGGTAATTGCACCAGGTACAATATTCTAGGTATTACACCCAATCCAAATCTATTATAATAAAGGCTAATTATTTTAATTTTATAACAGGAAAGTGATATGTTAATAGTTCTATCACCTCTGGTCTAGAGGGATGTTGCTCAGTATAAGAAATTGGGTGATGGAGATGTATCAAATTATCAAAATCCATTGTAAAGCCCACCAGTCAAAAATGATCCAATCTAAAACTAGCAGCCCCTAAAAAAATTGCAAATTGAAATAAAGAATTTGTGCTATTGTCAATCTGTCATGCCATTATCTTCATCTGTTAAATTATTAATTAGAATGATACAATCTAATAACCTTGATAAAACCATATTATAATTCAACAATCTAACACACACCCAATTGTGGCTAACTGGTTTCACATCATCCAATCTAACACAGACTCACTTATTATGTTATAGCAACCTCACTACAAAAAAAAAATAAATAAATAAAATAAAATAAAAAATTGTAGAATGTGACGAAACATCAAATGTGACGGCTAAGGTTGAAGATTCGCACACAGATTAGTGTTTGTGAAATTAAATTTTAAATTAAGACCTCCAAGTCTCCAACTGATTATAAGCTTAAGCTCAGCCCCTGCATGCCATGGCCGCCTCTGCATTTTATATATGAATAATTTTTCACAGACAATATTGGTAGGGCTAGCTACAGTCTTTAATTTCGGCCACTCAACGGTACTCTTTTGTCTCTTTTCTAGCTACCTATTTTCTCTTTGTCAGTATTCTGCCTGTCTGATTCAAAAAACATAAAAAGCTATTTAATATTTGTGTTTAAATAACAATTTTCAGTATTTTTGGAAATATGTGTAGATGAAAAAAACGTGTAAAAATATATATAATGTTGTTTAAAAACTGAAAACATGTGTTTAAACGCATGTACCAAACAGATCCTAAGTCTCTGGACAAAGAAATAAGTATCAAAACATAACTTTTGTGATTGATTATTAGCGATAGAATAAAAATAGTTGATCCATGAAAAAATAATTAATTTCATAAAGTTGTGACAAATGATGTAATTTTAGAATGACATAATAAATAAACACTAAATATAAGTGTAGTTGCACGATTTTTCTGGCCCAAATTCTATTGATCAGGCCCTGGCCCAAAGCGCAACCCACAATAAATATTTGTAGAGAATGGGTCAAAGAACTTAGCCTCAGTGAGCCTATTCGGTCTAGTACATGGACAGTATTATTTGCAGAAAACAAAAGTACAAGAATGGATCTCTCACGTGTAATTCTATTTCTTCAGTTCATAATACAGTTTTTCTGTCCCTCTTCTTTGAGGGACTCAACTACATTATATAGTTCCCATCCTCTCATCTCAACCTTACACTTGTTGATCATCTAAGCATCTACTTGAGTACCTGTCCCATCAGACGCCCTCATCTCTCCCTTTGTGAGTTGCAGAGGCCAAGGCAGTACTGTTCAGGGGTCTTTTCCTCATTAATGCGGCCAAGAGGGTGGTTGGGGCGCAATTAATGTGGTGGTAGCTCTCCATGAGATATTTTGGATTTTATTCATTTTATATGTTGGGAGGATGAACTGAAATGGCTGGGGAGAGTTTCTCGTCTGGGCTTCGTGATGTCCGAGGAGGAGTTACTCCTCGGACAGGTTTCCTTGGCGTTTATTGGGATTGAGTAATGCTTCATATGTGGTTTCTCTTCGGACAGGACGCTCCTCGGATGGGCCTGAATTTGGAATAGCCCATTATTTCTGGGCCGGGCCCCACAATAAGTAAAAATCCTAGACAAGTATGCATGTGGTAATTGCATGTAGATCTAATTCGTGGCTAGATAGATTTATGTTTTGTCATCTTTGAATGCTTTTGCCAGAGCCAAAAGAGCATGTTTGGTTTAGCTCCAACTCATTCTTAAAAATAAAATTAAAAAAAAAAAGGATGAAAGGTAGAAAAGATTATAATTTTATAAAGAAATATTATGTCTACAAGATTTTCACGACAAGTTCACGATAAATAATAGGTGACATGCTGTTATTGATAGATAAAAAATTAATATTCGTAGTAGGTTTAATGTGCATTTGGATACCGCTTATTTTGCTGAAAATTAAAAATAAAAAAAAAATATTTTAGTTATTGTTCATTAATGAACTTACTGTTTATTAGCCTGATTGCACTGTTCATGTCCCATGAATAGTATACCAGGCGCTGGTCCCAAAAAAAAAAAAAAAAAGGCTGAAAACCAATAAACGTAGACGTGAACGCACCTTTAGTCTAAAATTAGTAATAGTTTGACACCTAGAATTTTTTTTTTTTTTTGAGAAAGACACCTAGAATTTGTTGTGAAATTATTGTAAAAGCACTATAGATCAACATAGCATTACTCAATTTTACTACCAAAATTTTGGCAATTTAAATCTTACATTTTCATTATCGTGACAATAAATCATCCCTCAGTTTAATTCTACGTGAGAAATCTAACACCAATACACAAAAGAAAAAGACATTGTTTTATTGATTTATATAATACACCATTTATTTACTATGAAGGCAAAAACTCATCTATAAAGTATTACTGTTGTTTCTGTCACTCTTAATTCAACAAAAATAATAATTTACCATAGCTGTCGTCAGAAAAATAGTGCCCTTTTGTTTGTGTGTGGGTGCCAAATTTCTTGGTAGAATTTAATGGAATGGAAGGGGGATTTTAATTATCACAAGTAAAAATATAAGATTTAATTTTTTATATATGTATATAATTATAGGTTTTTTTTTATAGATTTTTTTTTTCTAGAAATATATAAAGTTTTTTAATTCTTACATTTTTTAAGGTATAATAAACGTAACATTAAAAATATACTAAAAAATTATTATTTTTTGTGTCATGTGTCTAAGTGTCCTTTTCTCAACTTATCCTCACAAAAACCAAAAAAAAAGACTCTCTCTCTCATATATAAAATAAAGATTTTTTTTCTATATGATGAGTGAAGCTTGTTGTAATTTGCAGGCTCAATGTGTCGGCTTCGTTTTTTTACTACCCTACTCGATATATATGATCTTGACCAGTTAATACATTTAATGAATTTCTTATTGTTTTGCCAAAATATGCAAGTTGGCATCAAGGTTGATGTTTCATTTTCTCATTTGGACATTTCCCAAGTAAAATCACTTTTTGAAGAGAACAAAAGCAAGTCAGATACGCCTCACCTTAGAAAACATTGTAAAATGGTATAAAAATCGAAACCATGGAGATAATTGCAATCAACACACGAAAATTCTTCTATAATGATGCAACCATTTAACTAATCCATGTCTTTGTTTTATTTGACTTTTGTTATTCTTTCATATAAGCAAGAGATTTGGTGGAAGAAGAGTCCACGTACGTAAACAGTTATAGATGTTAACCTTCTTCTTTTTAACAAAGTTATAGATGATTTTTTTTAAAGAAAGTTTCAACTTATGACGTTTAATCTTAATAATTACTTTTTATCATCAGATCAAAATACTAATTAATTTTATTTGGTGTAAGCTAATTACTTTTTATCATCCGATCAAAATACTAATTGATTTTATTTGGTGTAGGCTATTGAACCTGAAATATTTGACGAAAAGAAATTAGCTAACCGTAACCTACAGATGTTAATCTTAATTCATCTTAAAAGTAAAGCAATCTTGTCTTTAGGATCGTTTTCGTAGCTATAAATACTCCATTTTTTTATTTGACTTTGCATCATGGCAGCTGGACTCTTATAAATATCTACATGCCATTGGTCCACCGGTGATGACGCTTAGCGGGCAAATATTATAGCCCAAATTCGCAGTCTTTCAATTCATCCAATTTGACCCAGAAAAAATATTCTGAATGAAAAAAGAAAAAAGAAAAAAAGAACCATTTAAAACATGTGATTGATATTATGATATATTATACAGCTTGCACAGAAATTTCCAAGGCATGTCAAAATTGCACAGAAATCTAAGGTGCATGAACACCTTAGATTTATTAATTGCTTAAAATGAAATATTAAATTCATATACACTAGATACTTATTTGTTGAATTTTTTTATTGGAAATGTTTAGTGAAGTTGTTTAAATAGAGAGAGAGAGAGAGAGAGAGAGAGAGAGGTCGTATTAATAAATGCTATTAGGGTATTTATTAATGAAATTTTTTTTTTAAATTGATACAACTTTTATGAAAAATATAAAAAATTAATATAAAATTAATTTTTTTCTCTCATATAAAGTTTTTAAAAATATTTCTTAAATCAATGTTTTTAAAATATTGGCTAATTTTTTTCTTAAATTTTTTATTTATAAAGTTTCAACTTATAACGTCTGTTTCTAATAATTATGTTCTTTATCATCAGACTATATAAGATATTGATCAGTTTTTAGTATGAGAGAATATTGAATTCAAAAATTTTACCAGTTAAACTAATTGAAACTCACATGTAAGATATATTAAATAGTAAACCAAATAAATAATTTTAGTTAAATTTTTTGTTAACTAAATTAAATTTTAATCTTAATAAATTGTCTTTATTCCCTGCTTTATTATTTTTGGGGACGTACACATGGCTGACCAAAAGTTTCTCACCTATCTTATCAAAAATAAATAAATAAATAAAGTTTCTCACCTATGACCCATCAAAAAGCACAGAGATTCCATAGCCTACTCCAATGGGTGTACAACTACAAATCCAGACCGTTTGCCTATAAAAAAAAATGTACTATGTCGGATATATAATACTATGTGAGAAGATATTGCCTCAACTTTTCAAGATCTGTATTAGGAAAGCCAGAACAAATTCTGAGATTCTGAATTTATGTATAGCAGAAGCTTGGGAGGTGGAACAAAAATTCAAATCTATGACTAAACTCTGTTCAACTTCAACTTTTTGTGCAACAGATCTTGTATTGAACTGTGTCTGCCTTAACGTAAAAATAACAAATTGATGAGACATCCAGAACAGAGTAAATAAATAATTTGTTTGGAGATTGTCAAAACTCAGAAGTATGGAGAAACTAGAGGGTGAAGACACGACAATCTTTACCAACTTTTATGTTGATGGAGCAGTCCCAAGGGAAAAGACACGACAATCTTTACCAACTTTTTCACATGTTAAAATGAAAAAAAAATTAATTTATGCAATATTTCTTTCATACGTTTGTCCAACACTAAAATATATTTTTATATATATTTTGTGTCGTGTCAACATTTAAGAAAAATGGCGAAGCTTGTATCCAGTTTTTTTTTTTTTTTTTTTTATTGAACACGATACAGTAACATTTTCAATTTTGTCGTGCCCGGAGAAAAATGCGATTGACACAAGCTGTATCCTAAGAAAAAAAGTTGCAAAAATATTCCATCCCTATACCTATTGTTTACTGTTTAGTCGTAGTTTTTTAAGGATAAACGGCAGTACTGTTTAGTCGTAGTTAATAGAATTAATGCAGTAAAAACTCGGGTGTAAACTCCCATTTTACGTATAAAATATTTCGGATGCATATGTCTTCATACTCATATGAGAGTGAGTCATACTTTGACTCACTTTGAGATCTACTTTTATATGAGTGTGAAAATATATATATCTAAAATACCTTATTATTTTTCTCATTTTACACTCTATAATGTCTAATCAGATCATCGACCTTGACATGTTAAAATACTCAAACAGACAAACAAACATTCATATTAGAATTTATATTTACTTAAAAAAAAAAAGTTAGAACCCATATCCTCTCTTCAAAGGTGGATCCCCACGTCTCTTTTGTTTTGTTTTTTTGTTTTTAACATTAACTATAAAAATTAAGCTTAGAGATGTCATATGGATGTAAGTATATGAAAAATGATGATGTGATTAAGTGTGCGTTTGGTATTGGCTTAAAAAGATATGGTATTGGCTTAAAAAGATAGTTTTTTTTTTTATTTTTTACTTTTGAGATTATTTTTGTTACTATTTATGAGTTTCATTGCACTTTTTGATACTATTTATGGGTTTCACTTTACTATTTCAACTACTTTTTAGCTTTATTTACAATAGTTTCAGCAAAAAGTTTTCAATTTCAGCTAAATAAGTTGTTTCCAAACAGATACTAAGATTGCATTTGGGAGCAAATTATAAAGCCATCTTCTTTTACTATTTAGCTTATTTTTGCTATTATTCATAAATCTCACTACACTTTTTGGTATCATTCATGGGTCCTACTATACTATTTCAGCTAATTTTTACATTTATCTACAGTATTTTCAGTAAAAAGTTTTCAATTTCAGCTAAATAAGTTGTTTTCAAATGGACCCCAAGTGCTATTAGAATTTAGAAGATGTAAAAAATGAGGGTTTACAATATGTCGTATTTAGTTTATTGAGTAATAAAATATGTAAATTATTTTGATTCACATCTTTCAATCATTGTTCTTTAAAATTGTACTTTTTTTTCTTTTTCATTAAGAAAAATGAGAACAAAAACAAGTAGTGTGGTTGTTATTATTTCACTTAACTTACAATTGAGAGAAAAGAAAAAGTGCCAAAGGGGAAGGTGGAATTTGTGGAAATCCAAACAAAATAGACACGCAAAAAAAATTTCAATTTGGTTATTTCTTATTGGACTTGCTATTAGAACTAGTAATTTAACCACCCCCCACCCAATCTTATGTATAAGTATATATGTCATTGTTTTTATTACAGTAAATTATTGGATCTTATTTTACATTATCTTTTTATTTTTTTTAGAGAGTTTTAACCTATGGCGTCCGCTCCTGATGATAGTTCTTTATCATCAAACCAAAACACCAATCATTTTTTGGTGTAGGCAGGGATTGAACCCCAAATCTCTTATTCAACCATCGGAAATTTTACCAATTGTGTTGATTGATACGCATTTTAATCTAAAGTCAATACAGTGGATAAATTTCTTTAAACATTTTGTCATCATACGCATGCAGATTTCAAAAGCTATATGAATTTTTTTTTTTTAAATCTCGAATAGACATCAAGTATAAAATAATTTCAAGGCTTCTACATTATTTCACCGTTACAAACCTTAAGTTGCCCTCACAAACACTCAGACACATTTTATAGCGATTGACTATTGTTAAAAAATACTAAGACATTATATCATTATCTCGTTTATATTCTTGTTGCATTAATTTATACTAATTGTAATTTTAGGGTATGTTTGGAATGAAGAGTGATGGTGAAAGACTAAAAGGAGAGGAGAGGAGAGAAAATGGAGAAATGGTTGAAACATGTTAAAATTTAGTACATTATGGTCACCTTCTCTTCTCATCTTCCCTTTCCCATCTCCCTCTATTTAAACATAAAGTTATTATATAACCCTTGATGAGTCTACAAAACCATAAGTAAATATGGCAATGTTGTCTTAACAATCACCTTCACAACTGTACAAAAATGTTCAATCCTCTTTTATAAGCTTTTTAGGGCATGATGATTGGTGACTGATATTTATTTCTATTTTTTTACCCCTCTTTTTTCATCTCATTGATCCATTGCATTCTCCAATCCCAAAAACAAGTGGGAAAAAAATGTCATTTACACAAGTAAAATTGTCATACATATGACATATGCATAGAATTTGTTATTTATTTTTGTGAATTTTTATTTTCAATTATAATAGTAAAAGACGATTAAATGACAGTAATTTTAAAAAATGCTTTTAATTTGAATTTTTCAATATTGCTCCAGTAATAATTTTAGCTATCACAACTATATCCATCGTTTGGAAACAATCTTTATAAAGTCATGGAAATGGGTCAGTGTACGCTGAATGAAAAGGATAGTTTATTCATGATCTTATTGTTGGCTTTGTTTGTAAATCTTTAGTATCCCGTTAGTTTTTGTATGAAGTACTTTAAGGTGTTTTGTTACGTAAGACTTTACATAGACGCATGTGTTTGTGTTATTTATTTATTTATTTATTTATTGATCAATATATGAAGTTCTTTTTTTATTAAATTTTATATAATTTAAGTTTTTTAATAATCATTCTAAAAAAATTTATGAAGCCGCCACTAAAAAAGACCACTCCGTGGATTTCACAATATCAATATCTTGAATCGACTTCATGATTTTGAAGGCAATCATTAAAGTCAACTTTATGTACTCAATTTACATATAAATGATAAGGTTAAAAACTGAGCAGGTACTTATCATGACTTCTCTAATTTAGCATTAGGAAAGTAAATTTCAAAGTACAATCATAATTAATAGTAAATATCCTATTGATTAAATTCCTGTTTAGACCGCCAAGGTATCCTCGATGCAGGTTCTCTTCATGTGAGAGAGATCAAACACCCATTTCAACGAACTCAACGTGCCAGAAAAGCACTCAATTCCTAATTCCTATGCTAAATGCGTGCCTTTCTAGTAATGAATATTTTTGCTGACTGGAGACGTGCTAATTTGAAAACTTAATGTAATAAAATTTATAATATCTCTAACATCATTCAACTAGTAATGACCTAGTGCTACTTTCTTTCATGAATGAAGAACTTATTAGGTTCTGTGCAGAAGCAATGACTATGAATGCATCATCTTCAAACTCAGGCATTGAAGGTTTACTATGATGCTCCACACAATTGCCTGCTTGACTTAGCGAGTTGGTGGCAGACTCGTAGGGTTCCACATTTTCCATTATTGAACTCGGTCTTTCTTGACAACCAAAGTGAGGTCAGGAAAACAAAATAAACTTGTTTTCTCTGTTTTCCCATCAAGACAGAAGATATTCATTGAGAAAATCAGATCTGTGCTCCACTCCATTAAAACATAGGCTGCCGTAACAACGTTCTAGACAGTGAGCCATATCAAATTTAAATCCAGCCCGCCATGACTAATTACTTGAGCATGTTTAGGCAGACTTCTAAGCACCATGATTTCATCTTATATTCTCATCATACTTTCAATTGTGAAGAATTTAACGTTGCAACCAGGGTTCTATATGTAACAAAGCTAAAGCGTTTTACATAAACCCACCAAAAAATTAAGAAATGTAGTTTCCCTCCAGTCAAAACACTTGAACTGCGCAAGCACTAGTAAAGCATACTTATGAATTCTATCATTACTTATATAAATTAAAAATGACCAACATAATTTATTGAAGAAAGTTAAATTTGAATAGATGGAGTTAAGACATGCAGTACATGTACGGGGCTCTAAATCACCAAAATTCAGTTTAAGGATCCTCACAGTTATGAACTAATGTACTCTCAGGCTGATTAATTAAAAATAATAATAATAATATATAGGAAAAAACAATGATTTCAGAAGACCTCTGCTGCATTACTGACGACCCAATAGGTGTTTGAAATCATTTGGAATTTCCCTCCCTCTGAGTTTAACTCTGAAATATTCCCCAAAAAGAAAAGAAAAAAAAAAAAAAAAGGTTCCATCCATCAAGTTATCTTTCCACAAAGACCCAAAATCATAAATAAAGTATTAATACAACCATAAAACAAGACCAAGAAATCAAAATTCAATCCAGCTACAGGAAGTGCAGCTTAAGCCATCCTACTTCAATCTTGTCTGACTACTAAATAACAAACCACTCCCATGATATCAGAATACCTGTCGTTGATAATAGCCACACCCGCCCCATTAGGATGCTCCATGAACAGCAGCTGTAGCATACATGCCTAGACCCTGAGTCTGTGGCACAGCATATCCATACCCACCATAGCCTTGGCCTCCATTATGTGTCCCATTCCACTGGTTACTGTGATCTCTCCACTGCCAAGTTTTAAGAAAAAAATGAATAAATTTCGGTTCCAGAAGAGAGACAAATGAGGGAGAGAGATTTTATTTTATTTTATTATTTTTTTTTAGGGTGGGGGGGGGGGGAATTTGAAGAATACATATGCTGTCATACTGTGAAGTATCTACAACTCATGATATTATTCAACCAATAAAAAACACTTGAACAAATATTAAGAAAAATTACCTGCTTGCTTGCTGGACTGCGGCCCCAAGAAAGACGAACTGTTTGCTTGCCAATGACTGCCCCATTCAAGCTTTGCATTGCATCCTCAGCATTCTTCCTATGACCAGAGACAAACAGAAGGGAGTCATTACATGGCAACATAGGTTACATATAAAGATGTTAAATTTGTATATACGTACTTTGTAGCACATTCCCAGAACATAATTTGATCAAATTAATTAAAATTTATCATTAGCAGTATTATTAGAAGTGCAAGATGCACTTATGTGCAAAGGTCTCCTAAAGCCTAGGCACAAAGCACAATGCACAAGTGTGGGGCTTAATTGAATTAAAGCACACTTTTCAAAATAAATAAAAAATGTAAAGTAGTATTACTTCTAATAAAATTATTCATAACATATATCAAATGGTTAGAGCATTCTGCTATTGCACAAAGGTTATAGATTCAAAATTTCAAATAACTATAGGCTATTTCAATTTCTTATAGTCTCTAGGACATTTACAAAATATTATCAATGGATAACATGATAAATTAATCATATAAAATTTAAACATGATATGTTACACAATTCTCTTGCACTTTACAACATATACACAACCATGATAGCAATTATCAAAATTGAAGTACATGGTTTTATCAAAACATAACCAAACTGAAAGTAGCAAGAAGCACCAAAATAGTAAAAATTAGGAATTCTAAGCAAGGATCTACTGTTTTAGGTTTTAAGGTTTAGACCAACAAATTAGAAAAAGCATCATCTTTTGTGCTTTGGAATTTTTGTAAAAGCACCCCAAAAAAAAAAAGTGCACGCCTGTGATTGCGCTTCACTTCGGGCAAGCAAAGCCCTTCAGCAGGAGGCGGTATCTTGTGTTTCTGCTGCTTGCAGTGAAAACACAAGATCCTTTTTTCGTAAGCAGTTTAGGGCTCCTTGCCACTTAGTGTGCCGAAGCACAATTTTAACAAGACTAATTATTAGTAAGATGGTGTAATAACTTAAAGAAAGCTGAAAGAGCACCTGTTAGCAAATTGCACAAACCCACATCCTTTTTTAATTGGTATTTTCACAGAGACAATCTCACCAAACTGAGAAAATGGCTGCCTAAGATCTTCATCAGTGACATCAGAGTCTAGCCCTCCAACAAATATCTATAATAAAACATGGGTTAAAAATATACAAATGTGGTTCATTACAGTTCACATAGAAGAGTCAAAAATGGACTCACGGTTGTGTTAGTTGACTCGCCATCAGATTGGGAACCTTGGGTGATAACACCATTTGATGCATGCCCACCAGCCAAAACCACAGCTATTCAAAGAAAATAGAATAAGATTTTTAAATAAAAAAATTCAAGAGTAAGATATGGAATGCACTACCTTTGAAAGATAATCTTTGTGAGTTACAGTTAACTAAATAAACAGCTATAATGTCAACAAACAAGAAAATACAACATAAGCACATGTTGACCTATGGTAGGATCCCATTGATAAATAACACAACATAGACATGTCTGGAGAGGGGAAAAAAAGAGAAAGAAAATGTAGCCACACAATGAATTAACAAACATGAGGGTAATCATTTGTAAAGTTCCAGATCAGAAGCATAACATAATAACACCTTTGGAAGACAATTTTAATTTGAACATGACAAGGCCTAGTAGTTAAATCTAAATGATTTCAAAAAATATTATTAATCCCCCTTAGACTGAACAAGAACATGAGGCACTCGACACTATCAGTAGCACAGGAGAATTTTTTCTAGATACTATAGAAGGGATAGATATTGTATCAGCCACCGCCAGTGCCATGTTGTTGAGGAATGGTTCTTTGTTAGCATAGGTTAGCATTCGGAAAGAATAGAAGGAAAGCATGAAAGGAAAGAATATAAGTAGTTCCATAAAGAATAGGTAAAAGAAACAAAAAACAAGGATATCAAGTGTGTAGTAGATTAGGCATATAAGGAAAGCATTTGCATTCGAAGTTAGATAAGTCTTTATGTAAAGTCAAAAATATAAAAGAGTCAATGAGATCTAGCTCAAAAATGGAACCTCCTCCTCCTCCAATAAGGAAGGTTGGGTAGATAGCACAGGAGAATTTTATTCTACATACTATACAAGTGGTAGACATTGTATCAGCCACAGCCAATTTGTTAAGGAACGGTAGTGTTAGCATAGGTTAGCATACAGGAAGTAGTTCCATAAGGAATAGGTGAAAACATAAAACAAGGAGATGAGGTGAAGTAGACTAGGAAGATGAACAAAGCAGTTGAATTCAAAGTTTGGTAAATGCTCAAATAAAGTTAAAAGATATAAAAGACTTATCACACAAAAAAAATAAAATAAAATAAAATTAAAAAAAAAACTAATAAATAAAAAAATAAAATCTAAAGATTTAATATTCAATGAGCTCTAGGTCAAATGGAACCTCCTCCTCTTATAAGAAAGATGGGTTCAAGATCTACTAGGTGTGTTATCTTTTATATATAATATAAAATGACAGCTGCTAAATCATTTGAGTAATGACAACTGCTGGTAAAGAACGAACTTTGTTCAAAGTGGAGAACTATTAGAGGCATTTTTAAACCTTAAAGCAGTGCAGTGTAATGGTAGCATTGTTGTTGTTATTGCAGTAAGTCAATGAGGAAAAGAAACGCTATCAGTAATAAAGGCTCTTGGCAGCATACGTATATATTTTTTAAGGGAGAACACCCCCTATGTTGTTATTTTTTAGGGAGGACACCCATATGGTTATTTTTTTATTAATTGTCACAAGTGAAGGAGGGGAGATTTGAACCCTGGTTCTCACAAAGGAGACCACTGAATGCCATTGAGCTACAAGGCTCTTGGCAGGACACCCACATGTTAGTTTGAAGAATGATGACAAAACTCATAATCCCTTCCAATTCCCTCTGTGCCTCCAATCTACAGCCATGTCGTGGTTGCCTCACATTATAGAACAATAGAAAACATTAATGAAAAGGAAGACCAACTAGCACATAAATTCCTCAAGTAAACAACAAAACATATAGTGGGAATGCAGTAGAGATTTAAAAGCAGGAGCAGCTGGAGTAAGGTGACACAAAATAAACAAATGCTTTGTCATCCCCCCCCCCCCCTCTCTTTCTCTTTTCTTCCTTTTTCCTGTTTTCAGTGTTTCTTTCTTTGTGTGTGTGTGTGTGTGTGTTGGGGGTGGGGGGGCGGAGGGTTGTTCGCATTTATGCAACAAGCAAATTAGAATATTAAAACCAATTGAAAGAGAATATTGACTCATATATCAAATATAACTTTACAATTCACCATGTTGGAACTTAAATGTCTGGAATAAGCAGAAGTACATAGTAATCAACAATGAAGCCATTGGTGATCAATATTGAAGTCTGACCTGAACATAAAAGTTTTACAAGCACCAGTAACAGATGGGAGGTTTACAAGGTACCTTGTGAAGAGTATCCAGATGATTTCTTGGGGGTTGCAACACCTACACGCATTGGCCTACTTGAACAATACATGCCGTTCATTTCAGTAATAGCCCTTGACCTCTCATTTTCATCACCAAACCGAACAAAACCATAACCTTTTGATCGACCAGTGTTGGAATCAAAAACCACTTTTGCTCCTTTAACAGATGGATATCTAGAAGCAAAGGTTTCCTGCAATATAGTATCAGTTACATCTGTTGCCAAATCCCCTACAAATATGGATAGATCAGATCCAGCCTCTGATCGTTTATCACCAGCGCTAAAGGTTGCCCAGTTTAGACGGAAGGGCTGCTCTGTATTTGGCATAACTGCACCGTTATAGCTCTGCAGAATTTTCTCAGCGGTTTCATGAGAATAGAACTCAACAAAACCATATCCCTCTGATTGACCAGTTTGCTTATTGCGTATGACCTTTGCTGAGGAGACCTGCATATTTTGTAGCACCAAAGTTAGAAAGCAATAGCATTGTGAGGAGTGATGGAAATTCATCTCATTGAAATTAAGATGTGTGTGTGTGTATGAGAGAGAGAGAGAGAGAGAGAAAGAGAGAGAGGGAGAGAGATGAGTCAATTCCCTACACATACTACAAATGACATTGGTAACGATTGAAAACTATGGTTTCTAACAAGATAAATGTTGTACATTATAACATGTCAATTGAGCATATTAAATGCAAACCATACTCAGATGCAATCATAAGCTATCAAGTCTGAAGCAATCTCCCCCAAGAAAATAGAAGTTGGAGGCTAATTACTAAAATAAAGTGAGATTTCAAGATGCATTAAAATCACTTTAGATGCCGAAACGAAAACAATAAAGAACTAAAATTTTACCCTGCAACTCTAAGCCACCATCAACAAGATGGTGGCCATTAGTTAACACATTGCTAACCATCTACACAATTGCAAAGTAAACAAAGCCAATTTGCACCGTTGTAAGGAATCCAAAAATAAAAAATAAAGATCATGTTAACATTTGATGTGCCAACCAAGGGGAATTGTTGCCCAATAACAAATTGTTGGAAGAAATCCAAAAAACATTAGCAGGATGGATATGTCGATTGTGTTAGGGGCTAGTGTACTGGGAGATAAGGTAATTTTTTGCACATAATGGGTTTCACTTAAGAAGTTTGGTAAACAAGTCAATTTGCACTGAATATTGTCAAATATGATTAAACCTGAATCCGTGCAACCATTTATTAATATCGTCGGTCACTAAAATGTAGCAAGGTAGAAGTAAAATTGCACACTATCCAATTCTCTCTTCAAAAAATCAAAATGGCAAAGTGCACAAGTTTTGTAAAACCCTCTTCTGTATTCATTCAAAATTTAAGCAGCAACATAATACATGCAAATTCCAAATACTCAATACTAGAATATACAAGCATAATATTATAAGCATGTAACATAAACTGAATCATTAAGTGTTGCATCTCTTCACAATCCTCAACATTAGGTTTCAATACCATTTAAATCTTTCACAAAAAGGTTAACACGATTTAACAAGTATTGAATCCATTCCATAATAATCATTTCTGCTTTCAAGTTCTACAAAAACCCTTAAAAGGGTTCATTCAAATACCCCATAACTTATAATCAATTAAGACCCACAACTTGAACTCTCAAACATATAACATACACCAAGTAATTCTCCGCACCACCACCAACAACAACCAAAAACATTACTCCCAGATTCTGGGGTTGGCTATAGATCCTCAACAGACTAGTCAACGTCGACCACATGTATTGTTTGTTTTGCTTTTTCACCATTCTATTCTATCCAAAGTCATAATCTCCGACAACCCATTACTCTAAAATGCATAAATTATCTCAAATTTCCAATCAAACCAAAAAACAAATAAATATATTTAGAGATAGAAAAGACCTCAGAAGTATGAGAAAAGCAGGTGTGGAGGTAAGTTTCATCCATCCAATGGTGTAGGTCGCCGATCCAAATAGTTTTGGCCTCTTCAGTGGACCCCAGCTGCTGCTGTTGCTGTTGTTTCTGATTCTGATACTTCTGACCCTGATTCTGATTCTGATGGTGTTGTTGTTGAACATGAACTTGCTGTTGTTGCTGATGCTGATGATGATAAGGATGAGCAGCTGCAGCAGCATAAGGCATGTAATTGTACATCATCATTTGCTGCTGCTGATGTTGCTGCATCATCGCCATAGCCACCGCCGGATACTGCATAGCCATCCATTGTTGCTGCTGATGCTGCTGCTGCTGCATCCACTGCTGTTGATGCTGCTGTTGCTGTGGCTGTGGCTGTTGTTGTGGCTGCTGTTGTTGCTGCTGTGGCTGTGTATTTATATCAGCAGAACCATTGGTTTGTTGTTGAGCCATATGGGTTTTGCTCAAAGTTTCAGGTTTTGTGGGATTTGGGTTTGGTTTCTCTCTCCCTCTTTGTTAAAGTTTTGGTTTTTTGGGTCTGTGAGAGAGAGAGACACAGAGACAGAGAGAGAGAGAGAGAGAGAGAGAGACCAAAAGAGGAGTTGTGAAATGGTTTATGATGGGTTTAAAAAGGAGGCGGCGGATCTGAGTCTTTGGAGTCTTGAGGGGTTCCATAACTTTGAAACTTTGGACCCTCGGTTACAACGTCAGATTACATCATTACCGTCCGTGACTTGTGGGTCCCTCATTTTTTGTGTGTCCCACCAATCAATGGACGGTCTAGATTCAATTCTGGCTTTGCCCACTTGGATTTTTTTACCTTACATTATAAGTATTACATTAAAATTTTCATTTGTAGGGTTTGTGCGAGTGTGTTTGTTTTGTACTAATTCATAAGTTTTCATTTCGTTTTTCATTTTAAAATACAGTGGTTGTATCTAATCATCATTATTAAAATAAAAACTGTTTATTTGGTTATGACTAGTGAGAAGTGAGAACTGTTCTTTAATCTTATTAAATTATGTTGAATCATTTATGTTATGTTGTAAATTTAATGTTAAGAAATGTAGAATTTGATGTTATCTTAACGGTTAATACTTATCTAATCTTTCACATTATTATTAGTTTCTTTAAACTTCTTTAATATGTAAGATAATAAAAACAAAAATGTTTGTATTAATAATAATTTATTTTACCTCTTTCAGTCAAAAAAATTTATTAAGCAATTATAATAAGAGTAATGTTACTGTCACAAACTATTTTACAACATTTTTACAAATTGCTGATGTGGGCAATCTGCCCACCATTAATATCACTTTTTTATTTACCAATAATCACTCACTACATCAGCAGTTTATAAAAATTTTTGTAAAATAGTTTATATCTCTAACTGTATTCTTATAATAAAAAAATTTCTTGAATTTAACCGAAGAGAGAAATATTTAGAAAGTGAATTTATCTCTTATTTTTCTAATGTCAAAATAGTGATTTAATTTTTTTTTTTCTTTTAAGAAAATCATTACAAATGGTTTGAGAAGAATTGAGAGTGCCTTTTTTTTTGGTGAAAGATAATTAATTTCATTAATTGAGTGAGAATCAAAATCACAAGTAACAATATTCCAGGAGCATTCTCCGAAAAAAAACAAGTAAGTTTTCATTTTCCTAATTCACTAATCGGTTATAACTCATATAATGTATGAAAAAGTTTAACAAAATATAAAAAAAAAATTTTCTTTCATTTTTTTCCTAAATATGAAATTTGATAATTAAAGTGGTTATTATTAGTTTTTTTTTCTTAAATACGAAATTCAATAATTACAATAGTTATTAATGGGTAATTGTGGCATTATTAATTTTTTATTTTTATTGTGGGGAAATAATTTAATAGAGGGATTAGATATAAAGAATAATTTAATTTTAATTCATCTCTAAGCAAAAGAGGTTAAGTAGATGAGTTTCAAACTTTAATTTTGACTAATAGTTGAATTAGTTTTATATTTTCTCCCACCTTTAGATTGTAAATTAATTAGTTACCCTTACAATGTATGGGAAAGTAACATAATATGATTTTTTAAAATATAAAATATTGAAATATAATAATTACAATAGTTATTAGAATAGGTGTATTCATTATGATTGTGTTTGCGTATAGAATTATATATTATACAATCTAAAGAAATATATGATATGTCAAAATTTTAGTGGAGATTATATATATATATTGAGAATCAATGGTGAGTTTAAATATAGAATATGATTTAAATTCAATTAAAAATATATATTAAAATAATGGCATATAAGATTATGAAACTTCAAATGCTTATATGGCACAATATTATGAGGTCATTCAAAACTTAAACATTTTCAATTATAAAATTGTGAGGCTTCAAAAACTTATACGATAAAATATTATGAAGTTAATTAAAAATTAAATGTCTTCGAATTTATATTGATTATAGATAAGAGCCATATTAAGTATTTTTGAAAACCAAACTGAAGTGTAGTCAGAGCTCAAATCAAAAACTTAAGGATCAAAAGGATCAATTCAAGGCATCTGAATTTAAATTAGAGATCTTCCGGCTTGCTTTGGAATCATGAGAGTGGACATATAATTTAGTGACTTATTCTTCTTCTTTTGGTAGAAGTTCCAATTGTCCACAATCCAAACTTCTTTAAACATGATCACATATTGATTAAGGTTTGACCAAAATATAAAAAAGTGAGTGAGCCATCTATCAGAATCCAAAGTCATCGTTTTCTTTTTGTTTGTGATAAATTACGCAAAAGTCATCGTGTGCCGACAAGAGGGAGGAGGTTCTAAATTATAATTGCATTTTTTTTTTTTTTTTCTGTTCGCTAATTTTTCTTCTGAATATTCTAAATTCTATATTCTTTGTTTTTTATATAAAGTATAGAAATATCTTTCTATTCCTCAAAAAAAAAAAATCTTTTTAACTTTTATAAATAAATAAAAAATTTATAGAAATATCACTTTTCCAAGATGAATGAAAAAAAAAAAAAAAATAAAGGCACACATTTTGAATAAAAAAAAAAATATATATATATATAGTAAATTAAAGGTACTTATTAAGTTATTATATTTTTCTCAATGTGTAATACAAATTTTATAAATGTTTTCTGAACATCTAGTTATAACTTCCACTATACTTTGTCTGAGGACTTTAAGAATTTTAAATTTATCATGCAACAAAACTCGATTTGCAACCATCAAGTTTGGGTTTAGACTCAAAATTGAGTGTTGTACAGTGAAAGTAGATGTCAATGGGTGTTATTTGATTGAGTACCCTTTCAAACCCACGAAAGGGCAGGCCACAGCTGCCGCTGACACCGCGTCACCGCCTACCAGCTAGCTCATTTGACCCAGTTGAGAACATTTCCCAATTGTCTTTTTCAATTAAAACTCGAGATTATGTAGTTGATAGTTGATACTCAATTTTCACGTGGGTTAGTTGTAGTGAAAATTCCTAGGCGATTACTCGAATATGATGTGATATACCTTGTTGACAAAGAGACCAAAAATACAAACCAATCATTGTGGAAGGTGTTGCTCACAGCTCTCATGTAGCTTCTCTCTTAAACCGACATGAGTTCTATGGATTACGATGGTGATTCAGAATCACGGATGTATCTATTGGAAAATTGGAAATACCACTTAAATTAAAAGACTTTTGTTATTAGTGGTGGTTTTATGAACATTTTTTTGTAGGGGTTATTAAGAAACTTAAATCAAACAAAATCTAATATTAAAAAAAATTGAATCTTAATATCAACAAAAAGAGAAAATGCAAATATATGAAGTTTTATAGTTATCTTCTATAAGTTTTTATATTTTGAAATTGTGGGTACTTAACCTCAGGTTCGGCCCATTTGTAGGAAGCTTTTGGTTTTGTAAGCTATTACATTGATACCATACACAATAACAATACTCATGCATGTAACAACCTTATGTATTTCCTAATTATTAAGTTATATAAAGTTATATTACATTGATACCATACACACACATTCACACTAATCAATTCACACAAATAACATTATAACAAAAAATAAAAATAACACATACAATTAATATCAAACACACACTCACACACATAATATAAATTTATAAGAAAGAGAGAACATTCATGTTGTTGGTGCAAACACAATAATAATGGAAATAACACAATGAGAAACTGAATAGTACTTCTGAATATTATTAATTCAATGAGAAAAATTACACAATACTATTTGGATTGAGGCGCGGCACTCGCTCTCTTTAAGGAGATTCAAGCCCTTGGTTGGCTAAACTTTGTAACCGGTGCAGACCTTCTCTGACTTGTCTCCCCCAGGATACAACAGCCCAACAAATGTTGTATGGCTAGAACAACTTCTGCACAAAGTGTTCAAGCCCAAAGCTCCACCAGAAGAACACCTTTCTTTGGCCCGAAATTTCTCAAGTGTTTAGAAATATTATAGAATTCACTCTCTCACACAATACACTTTGCTTTTAACTATTTTCTTCATTCACTCTTGATATGAAATTAGTCCATACCATAGCCGTATATATAGTCTTCCAACCCTTCACATAACCTACATGTTATTTATTAATTTAGAAAACTTCTCTTAATTTATTTAATCTAACTTACATACAAGTAACTCTTTCTTTAACAATTTTTATTATAACTCATCTCTTTATTCATCTTCAGTTATTTTGAGTTTTAACATATTTAATTTAAAATGTACTAACATTCCCCCACTCATTTTAATATTAAATTTGGAAAATGAGAGATTACCGGGCAAAGAGGGATTATTATGCATCATGAAGGTGTGCTCTGCATTGAACCTTCACTTAGTGAAACAACAATCTCTACTCCAGAGTCAGTAGTGGTCTCCGACTTGAACTATGACTACTTAAGGGAAATAAAGTATTGATGCTCACACATAATGATCCAGGTGTTGACATGAGCTTTTATAGCTAGCACTTTACGGCCGTGTGTTGATCCCAGTTTCATGAGTGTATTTGAGATTAAGTCCAAATCTCATAGAGAGCGGCCCCACCCCCACACTCATATAGGTGAAATTTTGTCAAGGGTGCTCCTGTAATTTTGACACCCCACTCATACGAGCTACAAATTTCATTAAGAGTTTTTTACTCAACCTCTCCACATTACAGGATAAATGCACTTACATCATAGGGATGAACAATTAAAAATTATTTATAAAATAAATAATTAAAAAAAATGAATAGTGCATTTCTTACGACCATCGTATGATTCGTTTTTCCCATTGAACCCAATTCTCAGGATCTCTGGTCCTTGGGTTGGGTATCCTCATACATGGCTCATGATTTTATGGACTTTAGTCCCATCCCCCTCGATGTATTCCAGACTCTATCTTTTGCCAAGGCCTTGGTAAATGGATCTGCAAGATTATTATTAGATTTAATATAATCCACAGTTATGATGCCACTACTCAAATAAGATCGCACGGTACTGTGCTTTCTTCTTATAGGTCTGGATTTACCGTTGTAGTAACGGTTTTTAACTCTACCAATTGCGGCAGTGCTATCACAATGAATTAATATAGGTGGAATTGGCTTTTCCCAAAGTGGAATTTCATATAACAAATCTCTAAGCCAATTTGCCTCTTCACTAGCTGAAGCTAATGCTATTAATTCAGCTTCCATTGTTGAATTAGCAATTATTGTTTGCTTTTTAGATTTCCAACAAATAGCACCACTACCTAAGGTAAAAATATAACCAGTGGTAGAGAGAGAATCACCTGACAAAGTATTCCAATCGGCATCACTAAAAGCTTCAATCACAGCAGGGTACTTTTTATAAAATATGCCATAGTTTTTGGTATCAATTAAATATCTCATGACTCGCTCAATAGCTAGCCAATGATCTTTACTAGGCTTGCTAGTAAATCTACTAAGCACTCCTACTGCATATGCAATGTCAGGTCTAGTACAATTAGTAGCATAACGCAAACTACCAATGATACTAGCATAATCCTTTTGATTAAAAATCTCATCATCATTATTCACAGGAAATAAATGAATACTAGAATCAAAAGGAGTAGCTACACTTTTGTGATCATGAAAATTATATTTCCTCAATATTTTCTCAACATAATGTGATTGATTAAGATATATTCCATCACATGTTTTTGTAATTTTCATGCCCAAAATAAAATTAGCCTCACCAAGATCTTTCATATCAAAATGGCTTTTAAGCATATTTTTTGTCTCATTTATAACATGCATATTTGAGCCAAAAATCAACATATCATCCACATAGAGGCTAATAATAACATGTAGATTATTCCATGATTTAGAATAAATACATTTATCACATTCATTTGATTTATAACCATTCTCTATCATGCAGGAATCAAACTTTTCATGCCACTGCTTAGGTGCTTGTTTTAAGCCATATAGAGATTTAGTTAGCTTACATACCTTACTTTCTTGTCCAGGCTCTACAAAGCCTTCAGGTTGGTCCATATAAATCTCTTCCTCTAGGTTCCCATTTAGAAAAGCAGTTTTTACATCCATTTGATGAATTTTCAAATCAAAAATTGCAGCAATAGCAATTAACAATCTAATAGATGTAATTCTTGTTACCGGAGAAAATGTATCAAAGAAATCAAGATCAGCTTTTTGTTTAAAGCCTTTTGCAACAAGTCTAGCTTTAAACTTATCTATTGATCCATCCGGTTTCAACTTTTTTCTAAGGACCCATTTACAACCTATGGTCTTACAACCCGGTGGAAGATCTACTAATTTCCAAGTTCTATTAGAAATTAGAGATTCCATCTCATCATTTACAGCCTCTTTCCAAAATATAGCATCAGGTGATGTTAAAGCCTCTTTTAAATTTTGGGGATTTTCCTCAATGTTAAAAACATAATAATCAGGACCAAAATCCTTTTCAACTCTAGCTCTTTTACTTCTTCTAGGTTCCATTTCAAAATTTTCTTGATTTTGTAAATGTGATGTAGAAGAACTAGGTTGTGACAAAATATTTTCTTCACCCCCACTATTTTTCAATTTAAAAGGAAATTTTTCTTCATTAAAAATTGCATCACCAGATTCAAAAATTATTTTGTTTTCAAGATCAAAAAATCTATAGGCTGCACTATTAATCGCATAACCAAGAAAAGCACATGTAGTAGCTCTTATACCTAATTTAGGTATTTTAGGGTCAGTAAGCCTTACATAAGCAAGACAACCCCATACTCTCAAATATCCCAAATTTGGCTTATGTCCTTTCCACATCTCAAAAGGTGTGGTATGTGACTTTTTATGTGGCACCCTATTCAAAACATGACATGCAGTTAAAATAGCTTCACCCCAAAAATGTAAAGGTGCACCAGATTCAATTAACATGGCATTTGTTAACTCAATTAAGGTTCTATTTTTTCTTTCAGCCACACCATTAGAAGCAGGTGAATATGGTGCAGTAGTTTCATGGATAATTCCCAAAGACTGAGCAAATGAGTTGAATGCACTTGATTCATGCTCACGGCCTCTATCACTTCTTATTCTTTTTATTTTTCTACCGAATTGATTTTCAACTTCTTTTAAAAAATCTTGAAATTTTTCAAAAGCATCACTTTTATTTTTCAACAAATAAATAGTTGTATATTTTGAGAAATCATCAATAAAAGTGATAATATATCTATTTCCTCCACGAGTTAAAATTCCCTCAAATTCACATAAATCGGAGTGAATTAACTCAAGCAATTCGGTATTTCTTACAACACTTTTATGAGGCTTTTTTGTAATCTTAGCTTGACTACAAGTTTCACATTTTTCAAAATCTTTTGACAATCTAGGAATTAATCCTAAACTACTCATGATTCCCACATATCTACTATTTATATGACATAAACGAGCATGCCAAAAATTAATAGAAGAAAGCATATAAACTGAACTGGTGGATGCTTTATTATTCTCAACATTCAATTTAAACATTCCATCACAAGCATAACCCTTGCCCACAAATAATCCTTTTTTAGTGATTACATAATTATCAGATTCCATAGTTTGCTTGAAGCCAGCCTTGTTAAGTAAAAAACTTGACATCAAATTCTTCCTCATGGACGGAGTGTAAAAAACATCTTTCAATGTTAGCACACGTCCAGAAGTGAATTTCAATTCAACCTCACCACTCCCAAGAACCTTGGTTTTGCTAGAATCACCAAGCATAATAGTTTTTTCTTCTTCAAAAGGAGTGTACAATTTGAACCAATTTTTGTCATAACAGACGTGCCTATTAGCACCATAATCTGCCCACCACCCTTCAACATATTGCACCATATTGATGTCTGTAATTATAGCCACTAAAGGCTCTTCGGTTACGTTAACCTGCGGGACAGATTCACGTTTCCGAAATTTGCAAAATCGAGCAATATGCCCACTCTTGCCACAGACAAAACAGGATCTATTAAATTGATCTTGTGAAGGGGGTCCTTGGTTCTTATTGTAATTTTTATTTGGGTTTCCCCTTCCTTGAGGTCTATTATTATTTTTAAAGGCTCTTTTTTTAGGCTTCAATTGAACATTTCTAGGAAAATGATTTTTGGGCATATTATTATTGGCTGAAATAAGGTTTACCTTTGTGGTGGAATTACCATTGCTCTCTTGTGTCATGAGTGCATCTTGTCCTCTAGCCTCCTCCTCCACACGGATGCTTGTGATCAAAGTCTCTAAAGATGTCTCCTTTTGTTTGTGCCGCAAAGTCTTTTGGAACTCCCTCCAAGATTGTGGTAGTTTATCAACTATGCCAGCTACCACCAAATTGTCTCCAATCTTTATGCCTTCGGATCTCAATTCTGCTACAATCATTTGGAAGTCTTGTGCTTGATCCACCACTGATTTTCCATCCACCATTTGGTAACGGAAAAATCTACTAGCAACATACTTCTTTGCACCAGCCTCCTCAGTATCATACTTGCTTTGTAAAGCTTTCCAAATTTTCTTGGCAGAATTGTAAGTTGTATCATAATAATCATAGAAATGATCGGCAAGACAATTCAATAGATAAGAGCGACAATTATATTCATCTTTTGTATACTTATCTATTTTTTCTTGATGGAGAATATATTCTTCCTCACTCATCTCATCGGTAGAAACTTTTGATGGATTCTTGTCAGTGAGAATGTAGGCGACTTTGAGAAGACTCAAGTAGAAGAGGACCTTTCCTTTCCACCTCTTGAAGTGGGCTCCCTTAAAGCGAAAGGGCTTGTTGAGATCTCCAACAGGTTCATTTGGTTTCTCTTGTGTAGGCTCCATGTGTTGAATCTCCTTAAAATTGTTGGTGCAAACACAATAATAATGGAAATAACACAATGAGAAACTGAATAGTACTTCTGAATATTATTAATTCAATGAGAAAAATTACACAACACTATTTGGACTGAGGCGCGGCACTCGCTCTCTTTAAGGAGATTCAAGCCCTTGGTTGGCTAAACTTTGTAACCGGTGCAGACCTTCTCTGACTTGTCTCCCCCAGGATACAACAGCCCAACAAATGTTGTATGGCTAGAACAACTTTTGCACAAAGTGTTCAAGCCCAAAACTCCACCAGAAGAACACCTTTCTTTGGCCCGAAATTTCTCAAGTGTTTAGAAATATTATAGAATTCACTCTCTCACACAATACACTTTGCTTTTAACTATTTTCTTCATTCACTCTTGATATGAAATTAGTCCATAGCATAGCCGTATATATAGTCTTCCAACCCTTCACATAACCTACATGTTATTTATTAATTTAGAAAACTTCTCTTAATTTATTTAATCTAACTTACATACAAGTAACTCTTTCTTTAACAATTTTTATTATAACTCATCTCTTTATTCATCTTCAGTTATTTTGAGTTTTAACATATTTAATTTAAAATGTACTAACACATGTGAATGTTTCTCCTCTTGTTAACCATGACAGATTGCATATGCTAATTTAATAAGAATGGTTTGGTTGGATTTCTCCCCAAAAAAAAAAAAAAAAAATTTACTCTTAGAGTCAGATATTCAAGAGATATTCATATAGAGAAGAGAGATGGGATTGGATTCATGATAGAGAGGGAAAGTGATATGGACATAATTACTCTTAGTCTTTTATTTTTGTTTTTTGTATTGTGTGTCTACTGTTAAATTGATAAGGACAAAATTACTTTGTTTCAAAATCTATTATTTTTTTTTATGGTGTTTTGAAAGGAGAAAAATGCTAGAGTTACAAATTTTTTTTTATTATTATTATAAATAGTTATTAGTAAGTGAAAAAGTAATGTAAATGGTGGGCTCATATGCAAACCAGTAAGAATTTGCTACCTCAATAGTTGTAAAAATACTATAAAAAAGTTTGTAGTTGAGCATTACTCTTAAAATAATCAACAATATTATTTAAGGGGCCAAAGTGTAATTTTATTGAATGAAGTTGCTAAAATCAGTAACTATATATGATTATATACTAGTATTTTAAAAAAAATTGGAGACAATGTTCATAAATACATTAGTCCATATCTGGGGTTCAAATCATGAAGTAAACGCTATAAGTTAAAATAATATTGTATTTATTAAAAAAAAATGAATATTAAAACAGATATTGTTCATGAGAGTTAAGATTGAGTGGGGCTGCCACGCACACTTGTTCTTTCCTGAACTGGAAACGTGTGATCGTCATCATTCCATCTTCACCCAAAGAGAGGAAAAGAAGAAGAAAGAGGTCCTGATTCTTTCTTTCTTTCTTTTTTTTGGTAAATAAAGCGGTCCTGATTCATGAACATGGTCGAGTCAACTTATGCCCATTTGGAATTGGACCCCCCAATTGTCGTGTTTTACTAGTCAATGTCCCCTCTCTTTTGGACCTTTGAAAACTTCATTACGCGGATTCTGAATCTTTGTTTTCCTCTCTCTAAGTATTGTTAGAGTTCATGCACCCAAATTCCTCACATGGCAGAAACAAAGACTAACATAGCTTGGATGGCATTATTTACAAACCTTAATACGCCCAAATTTGTTTTAAAAATCATGTAATTAACTAATGCCAAGGACAACCTTTCATGTAACTACCTTATGATGTGTAATCAGTTTATAACCAAATATTGCAGCAAACCTTTGTCTTGGTAGATCTTTTGAAATGATACTATATTGCTTTGCCTTCAAAGATGGTCCATGTGGTTTTTATTTTATTTTTTATTTTATTTTTTTTAAATAAACTCCACTGCAAATAACAATTATGACTTGCTTTCAGAAAGGGAGAAAAAAAAAATTATGAGTTGCAACCAAATTACATTAGCTTTCTTCAATAGGTTCTTAAGGGCATTCTCATTAGGTGGCATTTGGCACACCAAACACCAAAACAGCCCCTCATGAGATGTGCTAAATGTCTCAAAATTATGAGACATGCTACAGTTGCTTGAGAGCGTACGGACAAAAATGCTATAATTCTTTTGATTATTTTATTTACTTTTCTCTCTCCTCCCAACACATATCTCTCTCCTCATCAAAAAAAAAAAAAAAAAACACATATCTCTCTCTGTCTGCAACACAGCTCTCTCTCTCTCTCTCTCTCTCTCTCTCTCCTCTCTGGTCTCCATCTCTCCGTTGCTCCCTATTTCTTTCTCACTTTCATTCTTTTTATCTCTCACTCTCTTTCTCTCTCTCTGCATTTCGATATTATCGTCTCTACGCCTCTTTCTCTCTCTCTCTCTCTCTCTCTCTCTCTTTTCCTGTCACTATCTCTCTCTCTTTCTTTTCCTGTCATGAAGAAGAAGGCGATTCCGATCTGAAGCAGAGCTCGCCGATTAAAGCTCGCCAATCTGAACCTCTGCTCGCCAATCTAAAACTCTGCTCGCCCAGGGGCAATCGCCGATCTTTGCTCGTCATCCTCTATAGCTCTCGTCGCCGATCTCGCTGCTAACGGTTGGTTGAGTTTGGTCATTGATTGATTTGTTGGGTTGGGGTTTTGTTGAAGATTTTGAGTTTTTTATTTATATTTTGTTGAGATTTTTGGATTTGGAATTTGTTAGAGGATCTGGTGATTGTGGTTGTAGTTTGTGGTGGTGGTTGTAGCAGTAGTTGTTGCTGTGGCGGTGGTTGTAGCAATGGCTGTTGGTTCTTAGGTGGTGGCGACTGCCACGGGTTGTGCATTTGTATATTTGTTGGGTTTTGGGTATATATATTATTTTAATGTGTAGTAAATATTATTTTAATATATAAAATTGAAAAATAAAACATCTGATTAATGAGATATTATAAAATGATGTGCTAAAATGATAAAGTAGGTTTTTGGTGTGTCAAAATAACATTTTTTATGAGAGAGCTGAGAATGCTCTAAGAGCATTCTTATCAAAGGTACTAAAAATGCTAAATGCTATTTTTTAGCATTTTTAGCACCTCAAATGATTAAAACCCACCTACATCAAATATCTTAAATCTTAAAATTTTTAGCATTGAGCTATAATAGAATTTCATTTTTGAGACCCTACTATAGCAAGATGTTAGAATTTTTTAATATTTTTTTCTTTTTCTCTCTCCCACTCTCTTGTGTACCATGCCCTTTCTTCTCCCCCTCTCTCTCTCTTTTTCCTTCACAGTTTCTCCTTCTCAGACTCAAGCTTTCCTCTCTATTTTCTTTTCTCCTTCTCAAACTCAAGCTTTGACGACAGACGAAATTGGTTTCGGAATCGGTTTTGGCTTTGCTCAAGGTAAACAATTGTGGTTGAGGGAGAGGATGTGGTGGGTGGATGGTGGTGTGGCTGTTGATCTCATTGGAGAGGTGAGTGAGGCAGATGTAGTGGGTCTGGGTTTGGTTCTAGGTTATGGAGGTAGTGGGTCTAGGTCTAATTTTTTTTTTTGGTTGCTGTTATTTGTGGTTGCGGCGGATTTGGCTAGTGGCTGGTGGAGGCGATGGTGGATGGATGTGGTGCTTGTGTTATGGGTGGATGTGGATGTAGTGGGTGGATGTGAAGTGTTTTTTTTTTTTTTTTTTCCTCTGCTGTTGCTTGTGGTTATGGTAGATCTAGTTGGTGGCAGTGATGGTGGGTGGATGTGGTGGTTGTGATATGGTGTGTGGATATGGTGCCCAGCAGTGCTAGGTTGAGAAAGAGAGACACAGAGGAGACAAAGACAGAGACAGATGAATAAAAAATAATATATAATGATAAAGAAAAAAATATTTAAGTGAATTGTTAAAAAAATAAAAGTTTTGATGTAAAGGATGTTGTAAAGTGATATGTTATAGGTTCTAAAATTGGCTTTTGAGATGATAAATGTTAAATTTTTTAGAATGTTTGATGGGAATGCTCTAAACGAAACCTGAAATTTGAGTCTTGTCAATTTGTTAAATCTCTCATCTTCAAATTTACTTGCCACCAAAAAAAAAAAAAAATTTATAGAAGTGTATATGGAGACAAGTTACTCAGTGAAACTGCATTTTTCTTTCTTGATCAGCTGAAATACAACAAATTTCATCCAAAAAGGGAGGATAAAAAAGAATCAATAGAATATTAGTAGGAGGGGTAAAAATCAAATAAGCCGAAGGCACAACACAAGTGCCACAGCCAAAATTTCAACAGGACAAATGTCCTGTTGGCTCCTGTGGCAAAAATCTAAAGAAAAAAGAAAAGAGAGAGAGAAGTGAGTGAGTGAGTGAAGAAAGAGAGAATGGAGCATGTTATATACACAATCCTTGCTTTACTTTCGATAATCTGCTTGGAGGAAACTTTCATAATGAGTTCCGTTGATCACCTTTTTGAGATCATCCCAATTCTCAACCTGTTGAGAAAGAGAACCTTTGTGTATCTTCACCTGCCGACTCTTTAATTCCCTACGTGGAACCTTCAAGAAATCTTGAACGTCTGTTAACTTCTGCAAACATGTAAAAATATCAAACTTTAGAGGGTTTCTTCTACTCTTTTTTTTCTTTTTCTTTTTTTTGGGGGGGGGGGGGGGTGGGGGGTGGTTTGAGTTCAAACATTATAAATAGAATTTCATAATGCATACACCGTCAGAAACAGTACAGGAAAAGCAGCTGTGTGTTCAATCAGTTGGACTTACAGTGCGGTTTTTTACTACATCTTCATAGTATAGGATGATGTGCCGAGTGCTATTGAAGTACTCCAAAGCTTTGGCAGTAGTCTCTTCTACTTGCTTCAGATTGGGTATCAGCAATGTTGCATTGATTGTGGGCTTGTATTTTGCAAGTATGTCTGCCTGAAACCATTTCTCTTATAAGTAGAAGATTTTACATACGGATATACAATTAAAAAAAGAAAAAAATTGATGTTGAAAGCCTTGAGAGAGAGTGAGAGAGAGAGAGAGACCTCATGAGGGGAATGCACATGAGACTTGTGGGTCCCATTTAATAGCTTAGCATCTCGATCATACAAATTTGCCAGAACTGAAATCATCCTACGCAGTAGATTCCTTCGGAAGAGAAATATAATTGAAACCCCCCGAGTATTGAAGTACTCTACTATTTCTGTATGATGCTGCATGAGACCCTGAAACAATATAGTAATATACATTAACTCTATGGTAAAACAGAATAGAATAACATTGCACAGAGTCTTGTGAACTTATGCAAAGAAATGCCTACCCAGGCCAAATGTTAGTCAGCAGAATGAAACTCAGCCAGTACAGCACACAAAAACACACATACATACATGTCAAAAGAAAAGCAATTACATTGGAACCTTACTCCAAAGCAATAGCTCTGAAAAAATACTGAGACCCTACAAGATCTGGAAGACTAACTGATTTCTTAGATTCTCTTTCACTAACACCAGTGAGAAGCTACTTTAATTGGGGTATAACTAAGATCTTGAATGTACACAAAATTGAGCTTGTTTTGTAATTATACTATAGCAAATGCCTTACACAACCAAATTTATTACATTATTGGAAAAAAAAATTACCTTCTGGTACAAAGGATTGTAGAATGCTAGTAAGTTACTATGTTAATCAAATTGAGTCTAACTTCCAAGTTATAACAGGTGCTTTAACTCCACTTGTTGGATAAGGAATAATGGGTAGTGCTGTCCTATCCTCCCAATCCCCTTTCTCTTGTGTTAAGGATGTTTCAACTTTTACTCTGTTGAGCATCCACAGTAATGTTGCTAAAAAATATATAGCTTTTAGCAACTCAAATCACTACTTTATCTATTTTAATATCCCACTTTATACTACACCCAACATCAGAGGTTTTATTTTAACATTCATCACATTAAAATAATATAAATAACATAATAAAATAATATATCCAACACAATAAACAACAACCACAACCATCAACACATTAAAATACTATTTTTTTTCTTAACACCCCACATTAAAAAACCTTTTTTTTTTGGTTGTTTTAAGTGTAAGCTACAGAGAGCTGCTATCTCTAGCAGCTCACTGTAGCTCAAACTCAATTTGTTTTGGGTATACTTCTTTGCTTCATAAACATTTTTAGGGAATAGGTCTCACTGTAGCTCAAACTCAATTTGTTTTGGGTATACTTCTTTGCTTCATAAACATTTTTAGGGAATAGGTTGCTAAATTGACTTTTTAGTCAATTTAGCCCTTATTGGGGATGCTGCTAGTCACTATATGCCTGAAAGATCCACTTCCGAATTCTGATTTAAAAAAAAGCTTCATCAAGAGAAATAATACATTGAAGCACTTGCAATCCCACTTCTAGTTTTATTCATTGCTGACAATTGTCTCTTCACGGAATAGTGACACAATAAGATTAGAAGAATCTAGTCTGCATCATTATTGACCAATTTAAATCCTTAATCCTTTATGGCAGATACTCCACTTGTTTGAATCTACTGTAGTGTTCCTTAGCAAAAGTGGTCCTCATGAGCTCTAAACCCACAAGACTGAAACCCAGACAGGCAAAGAGATTAAAAAATTAGCTGTATTTTCCTTCTTTACTACACTATTCAGAAGCAACACCACTTGTCCCGCTTCATTTAGGCTCCATCTTTTCCAATAAATGAACTATATTCCAATTATTGAGCAATGATTTGATTGCTCCAAAAAGAACCTCAAAGAGGGGGGAAAACTATTTATAGCCAGAATACAAAATATTCCAACAAGAAATATTAGAGTATTTCTTGCTTTGTAATTACAAGTTGACCTTCTTCAAGAGCATGCTTCTAAAGTATTCAGCTAAAAATCTAACAGCTCAAAATTAGAATATTCAGCACAATGACCCAAAAAAAGGAGAAAATCCAGCTCAAAATCTTGCATCACAGCTGAAACGCATCTTAGGGATCAAGGTGTGTGTGTTGGGGGGGGGGGGGGGGTTTAATATTATCAAGATAAAATGAAAATCAGTGAATTTAACACATCAGAAGGCTCTCTTTTTTAAATAACAGTCAAGGCAGGCTGATCCTCTTCAAGAATATCCTTATAGAGTTTTCAACATATGATTAATGGGATAAACTATAGAAGGCAGCTCAACTGGTCATGACCTCACACACAGCTGAAAATGCATCTTAAGGACAGAGATATTATGAGGAGGTAGGGCGACCCTCTTCCTCCAGAAAGATCAACTAAGCAAAGGAGCTGGCAGCCAGTGTAAAATTTTTTGTTGAAGGAACAATGACTCAAGGTTTGAAGAAACAGGACGTTCATGGGTTAAAGTGGGTTTGAACTAAAGAGATTTGAGTTGCTAGTTAACCTTATGAAATTTGAAGACAATTTTTCAATAAATGAACTTATTCTCTCTCTCTCTCTCTCTCTCTCTCTCTATATATATATATATATATATACATATACATATATATATAGGTAACTAGTTTATTATAAAAAAATGTTACCCAATACACTAGCTGTATACGGCGGACACACTAGGACAAGGAAGAAAGAAAAAATAAGCAAGAAAAGAGAAACAAAATCTATGAAACATTCAAGGAGGCCAAATAATAAAGGAACCCCTCAACTGAAATTTGCAACAAAGTCCACTCATACAAGGACTTCAGGAATAGATATTTCAGCTTAACCATGCTAAGCTCTTTACCCAAAAAGCACCATGCGTTACATTCGTGTGAAAATTTTATTCTCTTTCTTTTATAAGTTAGCTGGAGATCATATCACTTTCCATGACCACAATTAACTTTGGTGCAAACCAATTGCGAAAATTTACAATACAACTATCTTCTTTAAATGACTAATGACATTACAATGTTTACAGAAATCTTCATAGCAGTTACAATATATTAAAGCACAACGGGGGATGAACCCATATTGTTGTGCTAATGAGCTAAAAGTAAAGCTAAGCCAATAACTTCCTATATCATGAGGGAGAAGAAAATTAGCATCTAAAAATGCATCTAATATATAGGAAGAGATGTATATATATGCATGCTATGGCTATCACCCAAAACATTAGTGCACTTCTAAATTGCAGAAAATATTCATAAATAAGTATGCATGAGATGGCACTCACCTGATTAAGCATCCACTTTAAGCCAACCGCAGCTGTGCATTCATTCTTTGAAGCACTACTGAGCCAATCTAGATTATAGATTTTATCTAAAGTCTCAACGATTGTGGAAATATTACTCCTCCTAACTTTAACAGAGAAAATCTCCCCATTAGAGCTTACGTTAGTATGATTGTTTAACAATGTCTCAAACCATCCACTTCCGGATCTCTGCATTGACAAAATGGCGAAATATCTCACAGGATTACATGCACATTCAGCCCTAAATATGCACACACAAAAATTTCTATCAGTGAATTGCAATTAAAACCTTAATTCAATTTAAAGAAACAAATAATTACCTGCTATAAGTTTTAGGTTTAGGGTAATGCACATAAGGAATCTCCCATGGTTCAATATTAGGTTCTGGACACGCCTTTTGGATCACTGGGATATTCAGAAATCCGGCCTTGCTGCGTGTGCTAATTTGCTTTACACAAATTGAGCATATATACACACCACATACCATTGCAAAGACCAAGACAATCATCCTCAACACCAATGGAGATTTTTTTGGTGCCTTTGTGATAAATACATCCTGTAATGTATGAACTAACTAATGTTAAAAAAGCATATACTCACACACACACACACACAATGATATGAGAATCTACTAAATTGGCTCCAAAAAAAGCCGAAATTCATAACCCCACCTGATTGAGCTACCCAGATGTTCAAAATAGGTCCATAACAAGAATACATGATATGGGTCTAAATAAATAATGCCTAGGATTGATAATTCAACATGATTGAGCTAGAACAAGACCCATTGATTCCGTACAAAGAAGAAAATTAATGCCATACTAAAAGCACAATTCGTTAAAGCAGACAAAAATTTATACAATAATATGACTCCATTTCCACATTTTTTTTATATCAATCTGAATATACTTTCAAAAAGGAAACCTCGGTTTGCTTCAGCTGCAACATATTGAAAAAAAAAAAAAAAAAAAAAAAAAAAACATAGCAAAGAAAGCAATATAAAAATGTTAGACTAAAAAATTATTCATTAAAAATGTTAGACCCAAAAATGTTCCTTCAACACATGAATCAGAAAATTCATTAAAAAATTATCAGAAAAAAAAAAAAAAAAAAAAAAAGAGAATCTTATACCAAGAATCCTCTAATCACAAATTAACTAAAAACCAAACCCACTTGCAATTTACCACCCCGAAAAATAAAAAATAAAAAATAGAGACAAAAAAAAAATGTTAAAAAGAAGAAAGAAATTTCACAGACCTTGGTGAAGGAACAGAGATCGTCAGCCATTGTTTTTGAAGATCAAAAAGGAAGCGGAAGAAAAGGCATTTGGGGCAGTTCTTTCTTCGTTTCTTTCTTACCCTTTTATTTTATTGTTTTTCTTTTAGCTTTTTTTCTCTCTCATAATTTTAAGCCATAAAAAAGAAAAAGGAAGAAGAGAGAGAAAGAGGAAGAAAAGGCCGTTTTGATGCTTTTTCTCGTGAAGAACAAAATGATTAGATGCTTCGACCGTTGCACACGCTCACCGGCTCTCTTCTGTTTATTTAACTTTGTGGTTTTTCTTGTTTTTTGTGTTTTGCTTATGTTTGTGTTTTTGTTTCCTAAATTTTTTGGTTTTTTTGGTTCAGGGATTTTCACAAACAGATTTTGCGCAACTATAAGTTGTATTTGGTGTACGGCTACAACTCAAACTCAAAACACATGCGGTGGAATTTGGAAACTATTGAATGACTGAATGAATTGGATTTTGATCATATATTCACAACGATGTCGTTCTGAGTTGGTTTAGTCCTGACTGGACAGCATGACTCCCACCCCCCACAAAAACGGCTTGGGCGTTGACAAATTATTTTGAAAAAGTTTTTTCTTTTTGTTATGATTTATTGTTTAAAAAATGCTATGTTCGTAACTATTTTGTACAAAATTATAGGTAATACTGATAAGTTTGTTATTACCAGATAAAAAAAGTAATGTCAGACGTTAGTGATAAATTCAGTTTAAAACCAATAATAATTTTAGTTTAAAACGAATAACAATCTAATTTTTGTGAAATTATTATAAAAATATTGTATTTAATTATTTTGAACATAAAATGGGTTCCTATTGAAAGCTTCAAATATTGGAGAGCAATAAAAGGGCATTTTTTTTTTTTTTTTGGGGGGGTTCAATAAAAGGGTTGTTAAGAAAAGATTTGATTAGTTAACAAACTTAACAAATTAAACGTTAATCTGTCATGACCGTTGCTGTGTGCTTGACTTGTGCTTTTACGTTTTTCTTATCTTTGCTTCACAAACAATTGTCCATTATTTGATCTGTCTAAAAGTCAATTTTTGAATGCTGTAGCCAAAGATGAAGGCTATAATTTCTTTTCTTTTCATTTTTTTAAGGAGGGAGGGTGTGAGAAAGCGATGATTTCGTCCAGAAAATAATATAATATTAAAAAAGAAAAAAAAGATTGTGAGTTTTTTTGGGGAAGAAAAAGACTGGGGATAGCGGAATTACATCCTTGATATGGGCATAAAAAAATATATAATACTCAAGCCCAATTATGTATCCTAATGTTTCTTTGTTTACTTTATTAAAGGGATATATATATATATATATATATATTTTTTTTTTTCCTAAAAAAAGAGGGGCACAACCGTGTTCATTACTTTATTTAAAATTTTGAATTGTATAGCCGGATTCTTCCCTTGGGTCTGGGGCCTAGGCCAAGGCCCAACTTTTCGACCTTACCGGAAATCCTTTTGTCGTTTTGGGAATACTAATTGCAATTATTACTTCTTCTTCCTTCTTCATTTTTTTTTTTTTTTTTTTTTAATTGTAAATTTTATTATGAAATAGTTGCCAAGTGGACTTGAATTACAGCATAAAACTACAAATGAGGTAAAACATCTTTCTTTAACAGAAGTGAGTGTGATATGTACTGCATGTCGAGCAAGACTATGAATTACAAAGTTGTCTTCACAACTTACATGAGAAAAATTAATTTACAAAAACTTTAACATATTGTATCAGAGGTTCAAAACAACACTTAAAAAAAAAAGGGTGTACAAAAGAAGCCAGTGAGGGAGCTTGATTTCTAAGTGAATATACAACAAAGCTTGAGTCATCTCCAAGAATGGCTGAATTGAAAGTATATTTAGTAATATATAGTATAAATATTATAGGAAAATGCTAAAATTATAAACTTTTTTATAAAATATTTTACAAATTGTTAATGTGTAATATATAGTATAAATATTATAGGAAAATGCTAAAATTATAAACTTTTTTATAAAATATTTTACAAATTGTTAATGTGGTGAGCGTTATATAATATGTAAGTGTTTTCACTCCGTTTAAGATATTAACAAAATATTTAAACAATTCATAAAAGGCAGAAATGAAATTAAAAAAAATTAGATACACATAGAATATTACAAATTAAAATGAAACTCTTACCACCCATTTTGCACATGCTATGAGTGAGCTCCTAAGCCATTCTTGGGGGCAAATTTTAATTCATGGTATTCAACTTTCAAGTTTTCAATGGGTTCCAGATTTTTAGTTAGCTCAACTGTTAAAGTCTTTGATGGTTGAATAAGAAATCTAAAGTTCAATCCCCACTATAGGTTGAATCTCTCTTAAAAAAAAAATATTCAAGTTTTCAACTCATTCTTTTTCTCCATCATTGATCATATTTTCCAACATCCAATGCATTTTTCGTTGATTTGTTCAATATATCCTAATTCTAAATTAATGTGATTTATACAAATGCACAACATTTACAAATTAATTGTAGAACACATATTTTCAAATTTTTTTTTTTTTTTTTTATGTGATAAGTGAGATTTTTTTTAATAAAAAAATGTAGGTAAATCTAACATACGTTATGGTACATACTACATACGTATATACCATAAATTTTCCTGAATAAAATTAAACTTTGTATATACCAAATTTTGATAATAGTTTTGTGGATCAAGTGCAAAAGAATGCATTTTCTCTATTCATCTGAACTCTAAACGTTGGTTCCAAATACTGTAATTATTAAATTAAAATTGTTCCAATTGCATTAGTTTGTTATAGAATTTCATAGGACATATAAAAATATTTTCTTTTATTATTAAAATTTTCACATTATGTCACGTTTATGTTTCACTTTTCAAAAAAAAAAAAAAAAACTTATTAATATGTTACAATATTTGAAATGTAAAATAATTTGGTTAAAAGACTAAAAAATCTCAGCTTGTAGTGGTTGTGTTTTTATTTGTATTTTTGTGAGAAGAAGCTAGTTGTTGGATGTAAGAGGCTTAAGACTAGATTCTCCACCAAAAAAAAAAAAGAAAGAAAGAGAGATTTATAATGTGTTTGGATACCGCTTATTGTTAAAAACTGAAAATTTATTACTAAAAATACTGTAGCAAAATAATTTTTAAAAATGTAAATAATGCCATGGAACCCAATTTTAAAGCCAGATTTATATTTTTCTGTACCTGCAGGTCCCGTGAACAGTGCACAAGACCCAACCAAAAAATGCAGACCCCCACACAAACACAAACGCGTTGCTATCCAAACTAACACTTAAGACTACGAATATTTTCATCTCAAACATGGTACAAATTAATGAAATCAAATCCACTTGTTTTAGACAGTTTATTAGAAACTGCTTTTCATTTCTATGTTTGCGTTTGATATGTCATTGCTGGTTTAAATTCCATCGCAGCCCAACTTCAGATTAATCATCAATTACATCGTACAGAAATTGTTGACAAATCACATCGATCGAGAGACGGAGATGTTGAAGAAATTATGATAATACTTCACATGTTTCAGTCTGTTAGGTATGATGCAATCGGAGAAAACAAAGCAAGGTGGTTGCATTAGTGAGCACAAAACAAGTTAAAAAAAAACACTAAAGTACCTGATTCAACGCTGATTACAAGTAAGCAATGCAGTCCTGGTTTTACAATTTTGTTTTTTTGGAAAAGAAGTAATAAGTAGCACAGGAAAGACATGTATTGTTTTTTTTTTTTTTTGGTAAGAAGGGAGACTTGCATTAAACTAAAAAGGATCAGTACATAGCCTGCTTGAAAACAGACCCTGGCTATCAGCCTCAAAAATTTTCATGATGTCCACAGGTGGACAGGAATACAAGGTGAAATCTGAGACTAGTAAGCAACCTAATCTAGCAAGTTGATCAGCACACATGTTGGCCTCGCGGAAGACATGTTTGATTCGAAATTGGGGAAGCTAGTTGACCAACTGCCTACAGTCTTCAAACAGACCATAAACGATGGCATTTGAATAGCTTGGATTAATGAGAGCGTCAACTAGAGCTTTTGCATCCACTTCTATAACAAGGGCAGTCACATTCATCTGTTGGCACAGCAAAAGGCCATCTCGAAGAGCCCATAGCTCCACAAGGAAGCTATTAGCCTTCCCAATTTTTCTCGCAAATCCTACAACCCATCTGCCAGCTTCATCCCTTATCAGACCTCCTCCACCAACTAAACCCAACAACGAATTCAAGGCTCCATCAGTATTAAGATTCATCCAGCCTACCTCCGGCTTTTCCCACCTGATTTTTCTGATGCTTTTGCCGCTGGTACTCCTAGCTTGATTAGCACACAAGAAGAATTTTGAGGCTTGCGCTACAATGTCTCGTGCTAGATTCGGGTTGCTGCTACTGCGCTTAAACACATGGTTGTTCCTTTGTCTCCAAATCCCCCAGACAGCAAACAGAGAAACTACATTCCATGGTAGGCTCGTGGGATTATGGTTCTGCATCCATTTGCCATTGGTATTGAGCCAATCCCTTAAGTTTTGAGTGAAAAAGGCACTATTAGAAGCTTGGACTCCTAACTGATGCCAGACAGCTTTAACCATATTGCAATCTCGCAAGGCGTGAGTAATTGTTTCCGCCTCTAATTGGCATAAAGGGCAAGTAGTATCTAACATCATACCCCTTCCAGCTAGACAGTTTTTAACTCCAATGCTTTCATGCATGCATTTCCAAACAAAAGTTTGGATTCTTGGGAGAGTATGGGCTTTCCAAATCCAGCTTCTAGAGAAGGAGGGGGCTTCCAGGGAGTTTGTGGTGAGCAAATAAGCACTTCTCATCTCAAAACCACCTTTTGGAGAGAATTTCCAAACCGGTTTATCACCTCCCCTCGCCATGATAGGAATAGGAGTGCCTTGAATTTCTGCTTTAATATTCTGGGGCAGCTCAAATGGAATCAAGGACCAATCCCAACAACCATAAGGAGTGATGACATCCCTTACTTTGAGATCAATGCATTTTCCTTTCAGTTTCAGTCGCCCCCCATAAGAAGTTTCTGTTAACTCTATCAATACCCTCAAGTATATTGTTCGGGAGGTAAACATTTTGCATGGTGTAGGCTGGTATGGTGGAGGAAGCAGCTTGGATCAAGACTGTTCGTCCAGCCATTGAGAGAAGATTACTTTTCCACCCTGCAAGCTTTAGCTTCACTCTATCAAGGACAAAATCAAAATCATGCCTACGGCTCCTAGAGTGCTTCAAAGGAAATCCTAGATATTTTCCAAGGTTGGGGGTGGTTTGGAACCCGAGGGTGTCTGCTAGGAAAACCCTTTGGTCAGGATCTACATTTGGAGAAAAATAAATCCAAGACTTAGCTTCACTAACAACCTATCTAGATCTGGTACAAAACTCCTGGAGGACCCCTTTGATTGTATTACAATTCTCAAGGTTTGCACGAGCAAAAAGGACCAAATCATCGGCAAAGAAAAGGTGGGAGAAGGCAGGCCCGCTCTTTGAAGTTTTAACCTTTGCCCACAGCTTCTCACTGCATTTTTCTTCAATAAGTTGCCCAAGGAACTCCATGCACAGAATGAAGAGATACGGAGATAGTGGGTCTCCTTGTCTAATGCCCCTAGAAGGCCGGAAGGGGTCCATGCAGCCACCATTGAAAGGTAAGGAGGTAGACACTAAAGAGATGCAGCTTATGATGAGCTCAATAAGATTTTCTAGAAAATTAAACCGCATAAGCATCTCTCTGATAAAACCCCATTCAAGTGTGTCATAAGCCTTCTCTAGATCTATTTTTATTGCCATATATCCATTCCTCCCTTTAGCTCTCCCCATAGAATGGATAAGTTCTTGAACCAAGATGGTGTTGTCCACACCCCTTCTTCCTGGGACAAAAGCCGCCTGAAGCGGAGAGATTAAGCTATCCAAGTGCGGTCTTATCCTAGCAACAATGACTTTTGTAATAATCTTATAAACCGAGTTGCATAAACTTATTGGTCTATAATTACCAATAGTCTTGGGCCCTTGGATTTTCGGAATAAGAACTATAAGGGTATGGTTTAGATATTCAGGGACCTTCCTATCCCTAAACACCTTCATCACTTCCTCCTTCACCGAGTCTCCTACTACAAGCCAAAATCTTTGAAAGAACCCAGCATGCAAACCATCTGGACCTGGGGCTTTGTAAGCTTTCATAGACCAAAGAGCCTCTTTTATCACTGCAGGAGACACCATCTCAGCAAGATTGCATTTATCCTCCTCAGAAAGCTGAATTTGCCAACTTGAAATTTTCTTGGTACCCCAATCAGCTTTGGAATGAGAAGTTGTGTATAGGGAAATAAACCCAGTTCTAAAATACTCCATAACATCCCTCTCCTCTGTGAGCCAATCCCCTGCACTATTTTTTACCGAAGCAATGTGATTCCGCTTTCTCCTGGCTAGAGCAGATATATGGTAAAAGGAGGTGTTGCGGTCTCCTTGAATCATCCAATTAATTCTAGATTTCAAAGCCCATAAATCTCGTTCCTGATCCAGAAGTGTCTCCAATTCTAGATGGAGAGATTTATCTAGCTCGATAAGAGGAGCACTCGGCCTATTTGATAAAGCTCGTTGAGCCCCATAGAGTCTTGCAAGGACTCTTTTTTTCTTAGCATGAATGTTCCCGAAGCTATTTTTATTCCACAAGGCAGCATCTTTGGTGAAAGTATCAATGGAATCAACCAGACTTCTATTGTGGCTGCAAGCCTTAGAAACTACCTTCGGAAAGGACAAATCAGATAACAAACACTCTGGAAGTGGAAAGGTCGACTAAGTCTGATAGCTTGGGTTAGAAAGGCTTCCATGAGGACTGGACAATGATCAGAATGACACCTGGGCAAATGGGAAACCTTGGCATCCAGATACAAGACACACCAGCTCGGATTCATGAAGAACCGATCAATCCTTTCAAGAATAAGGTTATCTATGTCTCTTTTGTTTTTCTAGGTATATCGAGGACCCGAAAACCCCATATCAATCATGTTACACCTATCCAAACACTCTTTAAATAAGAGGGAGCGATTAAGACTCACACCTCTCCCCCCAAATTTATCCCCTTCTATCAGAGGTTCATTAAAGTCCCCTGCCATGATCCAGGGCTTATTGTGTAGCTCAGCCACTTTAGCCAAATTATTCCATAAGACCTACCTCTCCTCACTTCTAGGACTAGCATAAATTGCTGAAAATAACCAAGCAGAGTCAGCAGAACGTACCTTAACCTCCACATGAATTTCCTGTTCTGTGTTGGCAAGAGCTTGAACCTCCACTTTATCATAATTCAATAATAACCAGAGACCACCCGCGTAGCCGATAGTGTCCGTGTGTATGGCCCCATCAAAGGGGAGTCTGTCAGTGATCTCCCTAGCTCTTTCACCTCCTAATTTAGTTTCCATGACCACAAAAATGGCCGGATCATGACTACGAGCGAGTTCCCGAACATGGTTCTGAAAATTGGGTTTCAGAGCGCCCCTGCTGTTCCAGATGATAATATTCATGATAAATAGATGATTCGGAATGAGATAGACATCAGCAGGAGGGAGTAGCTCCGCTCCCATCCTCAGCTTCCATCCTATCATCTCCATCAACCCCTTCAATTGGCCGAACCCATGACTGAGAGATAGTCCCCTCCTTACCTCCCAAGCTAGAGCGTGTAGATTGAGCATCACAGTTAACTTGGATACAAGAATCAACTTGATGAAGAGACAAATCCCCATGGATGGGTCCGTATTGCATAGAGTCGGGATCATGGTGAGTAGTGGAACCACCAACCACCTCTGCGCTCTTTTCTCCTTTGGTGACAGGCCCTTCACTAGAAATCTCCACCTTATGATCTCCAACATCTCTAACGCCTCTCCCTTCAGATTGTTGACCCACCTCAGCTTCAGTATTGGCCATGAACTTGAAAGGAGCTCCAGAGAGTAGCTCAGGTCCATTATTGAGAATGGAAGCAAGTTGGAGAGGAGATGTAACTGGATGGGAATCAACGGCGCTCTTTGTATTGGGTGAGCTTAATCTTCCTCGAGCAATGTCTTTCTTACCCCTGACAGAATCTCTTAATTTCAACCTCTGGGCTTGGGAAGCACCAAACGAGGATTTCATGGCATCTGGTTTATTCTGAGGCCCATTAGGAGTCTATTGGCCCAACATGGGATGAAGCATGGTCACTTTTGGCCCAGCCGAGTTTATAGATGATCCAGAGTTTTGTTTGGTCACGTGACTGGGTCCCTCAAAGGAGTGGGAGCGTGTCGGCCTCCAGCCAGTACCTATGATCACTTCGGGATTGGTCCCTTTATTTGTCACCTTGTACCCATTTCTTTTCCTGGACACTACCATCCAAGGTCCATACAGCCCCTCCTCTTCTGTGCCACTATCTTTTGTCTCTTTGCTAGAGGTGTCAGTACTGTTAGAATCATGCATCCTACGTGAGTTCTTCACCGGTCCTTCCTTCGTCGAGTCTGCTGGCACTAGAACCTCCTTATCTTTCCTAATAATGAACGGACAATCATCCTTCCGATGTCCAACGCGTCCACAAGAGAAGCATAAGCTATGGATACCCTCATACATGACTGGTTGATCAAAGCGTCTGATGACAACGGTGTTTGTTAGTGGCTTACTCGTATCAACTTGGACACAACCTCGCATACTTACCCCGAGCTTCCATGGCTATATGAGTGTCAATCCTCAACACCTTTCCAACCGCCTCACCAATCTGCCTAAGCACATCCCTTTCATACAACTCAATGGGCAACTCATTCAACCTTACCCAGACCGCAATCGAATCTACGTTTGCTGTGGAGGGTTTGAAAAATGGCTCCCAAGGTCTCAACGATAGGAAATGGTCACCTATGAACCAAGGACCCCTTTGTAGAACAAAATCCAAGTCTTCCTTAGCATAGAAACGAATCAAGAAGAACCCATACCCAAGGTCAACACAATCCATTCTATTTGAAGGTTTCCACAGCTGGTTGAGTTTTATTTGGATGTAGTTGAAACCTGTTGTTCTGCCCACAAGATTGATGATAATGGCTTTGGACCATGGCCCCCTAATCTTGATTTTTGTTTCCCGAGTTAGCTTGATTGGGACTCTTCCATCTCGAGCTTCCTCTTCCGTCACGTCATCATCCGATTCAAAATCAGCTTCCATGGAGTCCGAAAAATCGAAGGCTTGAGCAAAAGCCCCTGGTATCTCACCCACAAGCTTGTCTTTAAAGGAGGCTCTAGCTGCATTCCAAGAGCTCTGGTTGCCTTGTGACGAAGTGTCTTCACCTGGACCATCACTGAAGTTAGCATGGCGACCATCTTTTACTTTTTTGTTGCTGCGTGATAACTCTGCTTCTTCTTCTCTAGAAAGACATGTATTGTTACAAGTAATACATAGGTATTCTTAGAACACAGAGAATGTCGCTCTTTCTTTTTACATTCATGGTGGAGTTTACCAATTAAATTTATGATAGGGTCTACCATGAATGTGAGAAAAAGTAACACCATTTATCCATACTTCGAGAGTACCTAAGAATTTTTGCAATGTTACTTGTTAGGTTATGACAATTTTGACAACATCACTACCCTGTACTCAGTGGTGGCTCTAGAAATTTTTTTCAGGGTAGTCATTAAGAAACTTAAATTATACAATATTTAATAAAAAAGATAATTATATCTCATTCTCAATACTGCAAGGTATATCTCTTTCAAAATTTTAGTTGAATGAAATTTTTCTTGGATTTTTCTTTTTATTTGTAAAGGCCCAATATATTGTTAAAAGAACCAAAATTTGACTACAAACTTAATTGTAGCCTAAGACTACAATTTTTACTAAACAAATTAACATGACTACATATTTTGAAAATCTAACCATTAAATTGTATGTTTTTTATGTTTATGAAACACATGTCAAGTTTCATGTTAATCGAATGTTATTTACTATTTGATCTATAAACTTATTTTTTGTGTATAATTTTAGATTACAAAAACTCAAAAATTAAACATTTGATTGATGACAAAAGCTATTTATTTTTAACCTTCTTAAAGTTTTGCAAATATGGAGGATATAAGAAAAAAAATGTAATCTAATTGTGGAATTGTTAAAATTCACATATAATAAAAAAATATTGAGTGGAGTTATAACCTTAATTTACAATCAAGTTTGTTGCTAAATTTTGTCCAAAGTTTAATTATATTGGACCTAAAAAAATTTAAGATGGTCACATTTTTTTAAGGTAAAAAAATCATAAAATTTTTAAATTTTATATATAATAATAATAATAATAATATATATATATATATATATATATATATATTTTTCAGGCCAGATGGTCATAGGACCACCCTGACTCTAACTTCTTTTTTTTGGCTAGGTAAGTGTTGTTGCAGGGGATAGAACCCCTGACTTGTTAGGCCCCAAGTAGACCGGGTACCACCAGGCCAGAAGGCCCGGTGGTACCCTGACTCTAACTTGGACCCGCCAGTGCCTGTACTTCGCAAAAACCAAGATTACCATGCATGCTTTCTTTGCCAACCAATGCAATAATGCGACCCCAAATGCTCAAATTTGATAAGAACATTATACCAAACACGACCATGGTACCTCATGACTAGTACTTCTCATAAATATTGACAGAAACTATAGCTAGCATCTCCATCAGAGCCTTAATTAACGACCAATTTATCACACGTGGTAGCCATGAACATGTTGAAGTAAAACACATGCATGGTCCTTATTACTCTTTCCTTTAATTTCAAAACATCCACCCTGGACCACCCACCCTCATTATCTTAATCAATAAGTCGTGACTCATATATATATATATATATATATGACTCCAAGTAAGCAATCCTTGCATCTCTTGTTCCACCCGACTTTTCAAATTCGGATCCACTGCCAGATTTATTCCCGGGTCATTTTCAATTCCACTTCTAATCGGGCACATAAACTTATACATTACACCAGCTAATAATATCATGTTTGTGCATGACTACAATTAAGAATAACTGCACAATATTAACACGTTTCTAACTAATAAGCAATAGACAATATATATTTATAGCTTATAGTATTAATTGCATTTGCATAGAACTAGAAGTAGAGCAAAATTTTAATTTAATCTTTTTATATTTATATGTTTAGATCATTGTTTTAGAAATCAGATAGAATTGGACCCGCTGGCTCAACAGGTTCAATCAAGAACCAGGCCCTAAATCGGTCTGGTAATAATGGGAAAACCAGCAAAAACCAAGTTAATAACGGGTTCCTTTTCTGATTCTTTGATCGTTTTGGCTTTTAAAATCATGATTTAGATGTATAAATTCACGTATAAAAGCACTTGACACAAAATTATAGTGTAATTTGAAGGGCGTTTGGTACAAAATTAAAATGCATTTAAAATTTAAATATACTTGGCATCAAATTAGAGCAATTAAGACACTTACTACAAAATTGAAGTACAACTTGAATATGTTTTAAATCTTGATTGAGCTTCCACTTTAATAGATAATATATAGATTAAGTTTCTCGCCTACGAAGTAGTGGTTTATTAAAATTAAGGTAAATAACAAAATACTACCTCTATTTAAGGCAATTATCAATGAAACTCAAAATTTTCAAATGTTAGGCTTTATCTCTCTATATTTTTAACTATATTGCAATGCTAAGTTGTCGATTCAAATTGACAGAAAATGCAAGAAAATTATTATTATTATTATTATATAACCAATTAACTCAATCATAAAGAGGGGGAAAGAGTAGAACTATTCTTATATAATATATTAAAGTGGAAGCTCAATTAAGAATCTAAACCAAATTTTAATTCAACTCCAATTTTGTGTTAAGTGTCATTCAAATTGCCTTATAATTTGATACCAAGTGTTTTCACATTTTAATTTACATGCAAATTCCTGTATATATGCTTGAAAAATATAAAAAGACTCGATTTAAATTTATTAGTCTTTAACATAATACTATGGGCCGGCTATTCTGGTGACAAAGAGCCGAGCTTTGATGCTGGGTTGGGTTGAAATGCAAGTAAAACGAATTGGACCCCATTCATGGTATCAAGGCCCAACATTACATATTCATTGACACATTCATTGCTAACCTCTAGAGCATCAGCATTGAAGAATGCTACTCTATCCTATTTTACCATCTCAAAAAACTACTTTATCAATTATACTATACCATTTTACAATATACCCTACATCCAAAAACTCTATTATTTTACTTTTTCATTAAAATATTATTTTTTTAATCTTTCTTTATTATTTCTTTCACATCATCACTTTTTTTTCAGCTAAGAGGTGGAATAAAATATATATATATATATATATATATATATATTTTAGCATAGTACTACAGTACAATTCTAAACTTAGAATTGTATTGTAGCACTATTGCAAAAAATTTTGCAATAGTGAGGTATACCATTTTTTGATGCAAATGTTTTTTAGCTATGAAGAATGCTAATGCTCTAAGCTTGTTATTTTCGAAGAAGGGATGATATCATGTATGAGTGTATGACTTCACTAGTGCTTGAACAGTTAAACTCCATTGCAAAATTGCAAGGTTAGAAATAATAAAAGTCCTGGTGAGTGAGAATGAGGGAATGCCATGCCTTGGCCCAACCCTTAAAACATGTAGCTGTTCATTTTTCCCCCCTGGCCCAACTCAAACTGGAGTAGGCCTAGCTTGAGAGATTGTGAGCTTATCAAAATTGCCTCTTTAGAATGCAGCCTTTCAAAACAGTCTATTAATTAATACTAGTTGTTTCCATGAAATTATCCATATTTATTTTTAGCAATTATAGAAATTTGTGCAATAGTAATGGTTTAATCCAGTTTATGCAAAGCGAGTGGCATGACTTTGGGTTAAAACATCATTTTTTTTCTCCTTTATGTGTGTGTTTGTATCTAAAAAACAGAAAAATAAAGACGTGCATAATTACAATATTTTATAAATAGTATTTCTATTTTATTTTTAAATTTATTACAACTGTTCAAATTTTTTATTTAAAATGTTCTCTTGCAAAGTGTATATATATTATTAATGGCACATGCTATTTTTAAGCATCTCATGCATTTATGCAAAGTTTTTTTTTTTTTTGGCTAAACTAAACTCATAATATGTTGAGTGGCACATGCTCCAAACTCCAACTTAATGTAACATCTCGTATTAAAAAACGAAAAGAAGAAAATAAATATTCAGCAGAATAAGAAAAATGAACCAAAATTTTCTTAAAGTTCAGTTTTCAATAGTTTTCACAAGTTTTATTTAGTCTTAAAACAAATTGATGCAGTTGAGAAAACAATATATTTTTTTTAGAAACTAAATTATTTGGACAAGAAAGTGAAAAGAAAAAGGGAATATTACCCTAATGTACTCATTCTTATCCTCTACAAGTCAACAACAGTTTTATATTCATAATTCATCTACACCCACATGAAGATTCACGATCTACCACGTTTCACCTGCCTTTCCACCCGTGACTTCTAGCTCCACATACTCTTTATTTAATTTCAATGCCTTATCCTTCCCCCAAAAAAAAAATCAGAACCCAATTTTATCACTCTCTTATTGCAATGGCTTCAAGCACCAACAGCAATGAGATCATCCATGATTTCCCACCATTCTTCAAAGCATTCAAAGATGGCCACATAGAAAGGTACATGACCCATGACCATTTCCCAGCTGGGCTTGACCCAAACACCGGTATCCAATCCAAAGACGTGGTCATCTCACCCGAAACCGGTTTATCAGCCCGAATCTACATCCCCAAAATCAACGGCCCAGATCAAAAGTTACCACTTCTCGTCCACTACCATGGTGGAGGCTTCTGTGCTGGATCACCGTACGAAACTGTTCTTCACAAATTCATCATATCTTTGATTTCCCAAGCCAATGTTGTTGTTATCACCGTTGATTATAGGCTAGCCCCAGAGCACCCACTACCGATTGCATATGATGATTCGTGGGCCGCGTTGCAGTGGATTGCTACTCACTCTAATCACCAAGGACCCGAACCGTGGTTAAACGAGTATGTGGATTTCGGGCGGGTTTTCTTGGCGGGTGAGAGTGCTGGAGCTAATATAACACACTACGTGGCAGTCCGAGCTGGCGCTACTGGATTGGCTGGGTTGAAGATTGTTGGGTTAATTATAATTCACCCTTTCTTTGGGGGCAAAGAGCGTGATGAGATGTACAAGTTTTTGTGTCCTACAAGTTCCGGGTGTGATGATGACCCGAAATTGAACCCGGCGGTGGATCCGGATTTGTCTAGCTTGGGGTGTTCTAAGGTTCTTGTGTGCGTGGCAGAGAAGGATTGGTTGAAAGATAGAGGGGTGACTTACTGTGAGATTTTGGGCAAGAGTGGGTGGGGTGGTAGCGTGGAATTGTTGGAGAGTAAAGGAGAGGACCACTGCTTTCATTTGTTCAATGCTGATGGTGAAAACTTTAGGCCCCTGATGAAAAAGTTTGTTGACTTCATTTTAAGGGATTAAAGTGTTTATGTTATGATAAATTGCAATCGTAGTTCCTTTCTTTTTTTTTTTTTTTTCTTTTTTTTTTTCAATAATTACAAATGAAGAGGAAAAACTTAAATTTTATATGTTTTTGTTGAAAACACAAAGATGTGTTTCTTGAATTATAAGGCTTGGTAACATAAGTAGTAAAAAAAAATAATAATAAATTAAAAAACACAAAGGTATGCTTCTTTCTAGAGCTGATAAAGAAATTCTTATAAAGGCGGTGACTCAGTCTATTCCCACTTATACGATGAGTGTATTTCAAATCCCAATGAAATTATGTGATGAACTAGATGCTTTATGTGCGAAGTTTTGGTGGGGACAGGTTGGAAATGAAAGAAAAATTCATTGGAGAAATTGGGATAAGCTGTCAATCTCAAAGAAAGATGGCGGAATGGGTTTTCGTGATCTTATAGCATTTAATCTAGCCATGCTAGCCAAGCAAGGATGGAGAATGATCCAAGAAACTGACTCATTGCTCTATCAATGTTTTAAAGCGAGATACTTCCCACAGACTTCTTTTCTTGAGGCAGTTGAATCACCAAATAGTTCCTATGTATGGAAAAGCATGCTGGTAGCCCTACCAATCCTCAAGTTCGGTCATTGTTGGAGAGTGGGGAATGGTTATTCAATCAGGGTTCAAGGTGACAAGTGGATTCCTAATTTTCCATCACATAGATTACTCCATCCGCCCAATGAAGATGTTGAAGGTTGGGTTGTGGCTGACCTCATTGATCATAAATTACATGAAAGGAGGATTGATGTAGTGACGACATTATTTCATGAGGAGGAGGCTGATGCAATATGTAAAATTCCCCTTAGTCGTAGGAGTGTGGCTGATTCCATTACATGGTTGCATAATAAGAATGGCAAGTTCATTGTTAAATCAGCATATAGGGTTGCACAACAGGTTTTAAAGGTTGGGAGAGGGGCTGAAAGTTCAAATGGGGGGTATGGGAAGCAAATTTGGGATGTCTTGTGGAAGCTCAAAATTCCAAACAAGATCAAAGTGTTTGGCTGGAGAGCGTGTCATGATATTCTGCCAACAAGATTAAACTTGACCAAGCGGAGGATTATATCAGATAATAGGTGTCTGATTTGTTGTAGATGTCCAAAATCAACAATTCATGCGCTTTGGGAGTGTGCTGCTGCACAGGATGTGTGGGCTAGCAGTGTTAAAATTTTACAGAAGGGATGTACGGGTCAGATTGATTTGCTGCACTTATTGGAGTACCTTCTAGACCGATTGTCTTTGGAGGAAGTTGAAGTCTTTTTAATTCAAGCTTGGCTCATATGGAATAGGCGCAACAGCGTTATTCATGGTGGCAGATTCATTGATCCAGGGACTATTAATCAGAGGGCAACAGAGTATTTAGAAGAGTACAAACATGCTCAACAACAACTTTATGCAGAACCGGTTATGCAGAACAGTAGGACAGTTTGGGAACCACCTCCAGAATCGGCTTTTAAGCTGAACTTTGATGCAACAATTTTTTTCTGAGTTGAATAGAATTGGTGTTGGGGTTATAATTCGTAACTACAAGGGCGAAGTCATGGCAGCCATGTCGGCAAGAGGGCCAGTAGTACATAGTAGTGAGAAAGGTGAGCTGTTAGCATGTCGAAAGGCTATTGAATTTGCTATTGACGTAGGTTTTTCCAAGTTGGTTCTTGAGGGAGACAATGTTAATGTAATGCAAGCTATTTCATCACAAGAAGCCAACATATCTCTGCTGGGGACTGTTGTGGAGGATATTAAACATCTTATTAGGGGCCTGCAGTGGGTATCTATTTCTCACACAAGGCGTAGTGGTAATAAGGTGGCTCATGTGTTAGCGCAACATGCTAGAACTAGTATTGAGGATTTGTATTGGATAGAGGATTCCCCTCCTCCAATCATTGAACAATTGTATCACGATGCTTGCCTTTTATAAATAAATGAATGCCGTTTCCCTTTCAAAAAAAAATGTTGAAAGCTCGCTAGTTTAATAACTAGAGCTATTTAAAACCCCCAAAAACAAGTTACATCTTGATTAATTTTAAGCCTAACACAATAAAAGCAGAATATACTAGATTAGTGAAAAATCAAAACCACAAACTGTTGTTTGTACTCCCCACTAAATGTGAGTTTGGTAATAAGATTTTGTTCAATTGTATATGTTCCTAATGACCATTTGCTTCCTTTTTTTTTTTTTTTTTTTTTTTTCCTACTAATAAGCGATGACTTTTAGCTTAGTTCTATGTGATTTTTTAGATCATCAATTAAGTATGCTTTCATGTAAGGATGGCCACAGATTGGGTATACCCAAATAGGCCAAACCTAATCATATAATTTTACCTGTGGATACCCAATTTCCTTATCCAATTAGCACTTATACCCGATTGTTATGTGGATCTCTTACCCATGGATACTCACGGAAAAGGGAGGGAGGGTGAAGGAGAGCTCTGTGGAGAGAGAGAGAAGGTGAAGTTGCAAAAGGATGAAGGCTAAAAGTCTGAAACGTTTGATTTAGGGTTTTTTTTTTTTTTTTTTTTTTTTTAAATTTTTTAGTACAAGTCGAATTCGGCTAATATCCAAACTTAACTCAAGAATTTTGGGTAATATACAATCCTAACCCAATTATTGTTTACCCATGATGAACCGGGGTCTAGGTATTACCTATAACTTTCAAATCAAGTATCTATTACCTAATGGGTTTGGTCATTCCTACTTTGATGTTTTACAATACTATATTCACGCACTACTAAAAAACACCATGACTTCCCACCCATCCCACTCGTTACCTCTTGGCATATGGGTCAAAATTTTCGACCATTTGATTAACATTCAACAACCTTAAATTCCAACATCCTATTAGTGCAACACCGGCATGAAATAATTATTTTATGGTTATTCTCTCTCTAAATATATTGGTCCTCAAACCATGGACATTTTAGTTTCCATTTGGATATCTTGTAGTTTTCAGACAACTTATTAGCATAGTGTTTATAAAAAAATAAATTCCAACAATTTTGGGATATGAACAATTCACTTTACTTATGGCTATTGATGATACACAAAAAATCAGTAGGCTAAATGCTTTGGGCTTCAATGGGCTTGAGGTTGCTTGGAAGGTCTGAAAAGAAAAAAGCACAAGATCAAAGGTGACCAGGGTGAACCGGCCAAGAACCCTCCGATGCTTAAGTTAGTTTTCTCTCTCGAACTCAAGAATTCCAACTCTATAAGTGGTGAAAACTTACCGTAATTTGATATGGTTGAGTCTTTTTATAGTGAGTTTTGGAGTGGTTACTTGTTTAGTAACTTCCTCAACATGGGTGGAAGTTAGAAAGCTCTGACTTAACTTCTACAACTGCTATTGGAAGTTAAGAACTTAGTGGGAATTTAGAGTGATGAATAAGGATTTCGCTCCCACTTCAAAATAGTAGAACGTGGTCCGAATTATAAGCTTTTGGATAGAGATTTACTCTAAAAAATTCTAAGCGTTGGGCGGTCATCCAGGTGACTTCATGCTGGACGACCTTCTTGCACTTGGACAACCTCCTTCGAAGGCACTTATAGGTTAAATCTTTATTGCAATTTTAAAAATTTAATATATTAGGTGGACAACCTTTCTGGTCTTGGACGACACGATGGACTAATTGGAGATAGTCCAATTTTTTTTGGTTCACCATCAGTTGCCCCCTTGTCCAAGGGTCATCCTGGCCATTGTAGCAAAACTTTGATTCACTATTTACTTTTGACACATGTCGATGTTTCAATGATCAATTGATGTGCCACATGTCAATTTCTGGTTGGTCCATGTTGCTTCATTAACCCACCCTTAGGGCCTATAAATATGTATACTCTCTTTCTTACCCTCTTACTTTTCTGATATTCTCCTCTTTGCCATCTCGTCCAAGAGCCTCATCTAGTCATCCTCGTCCCTAGACTCTCGTCAGGTACTTCCTTTTCTTCGTTCTTAGGTTTTCATCTTTAAGAAATTCTTTATATATTCTTATAAATATGTCTTCGTCTAGTGGTAGTACTAAGAGAAAGACAAGTATCAGGACAAGTCAAATGGTAGTAGTGGTAGATTTGAGAGTAGTAGTAACAGTAGTTCCTAAGATGAGCATTATTTGTCTGGGGTCCTAGAAATTCCTTTAAAGGTTTTCCAGGAGGAAATGCAACGTAGGGCAGCTTATGGGGTTGAGGCTAGCTCGCCCAGAAGGGACAAGTTATCTAGTCCCCCTCCTCAAGACGAGGAGGAAAATGCTAATGTTATCTATAGCTGTGCTCCATAAGTTGCATCCACCTTAGATGCAAAGAGATTAACAACCCTTGTAGGTAAATAACAAATTCCACTTGAGTTCAACCCTCATCTACCTGAGAGTGAACAGTGGTGTTGTTCTCCTTTTTTCAGTTTTGGTGTATATGTTTCTTACTTATTACAGGTCTTAGATTTCCCCTTAATTCTTTTTGTAGAGACCTCTTCCATAGGTTGGGTATTGGACCAAACCAGCTCAGCCTTAATGGTTGGAGGACGATAGTGGCCATGCAAGTGCTATGGCGTGAGGTGTTTAAGGGGAATCGTCCAATCACAGTGGACGAATTCCTCTTTTGCTATAAATCCTCAAAAATCAAACAATCTGCTGGTTTTTACCAGTTCTCGTCTAGGAGCCCGCAATTTAGTTTAATTAGGGGTTGTAGTTTTTCAGATAGGTTGTGGAAGAGAGGTTTTTTTTTTTTTTTTTTTTTTTTTTTTTTTTTTTTTTTTTTTTTCTAGAAATTAGGCTAGGGACTCATATGATGTAAATCGTGCCCTCTTTCCTCCCTTTACCAGTGCCTTAGGTTGCCTTCGTCTTGAGGGTACGTCTTTCATCAACTTTACTTCGTCCATTTTATTTATTTTTTTCACTCATCTAATCATGCCTTTCTTTTATGAAGCTATCACTCGTCCACGTTTGGACACATTTTACTTAGAACGTATTGATAGAGATCATGCTCATCCAGAGAGGTCCTTCCATAGCTTGGTGACTTTACGTCGTCTTGCTGCTTGGGGGCTTGGTCCTAAGCCCACTAAAGAGAACCTTGCACACGAGGAGACAACTTGTCGAAGTATGTGTCGTCTTTCACTCTTCTTCTTTTTTTGTGTCTGACTTTTTACTTTTCTTTATTGCAAGGTTAGCCACCATGAAGGAAAATAAGGGCAAGAATATGGCTAGTGGCACCAAAGAGGAGGTTGTCTAGGTTCAAGACGAGCCAGCTCCATTGGCCATCCAGAAGTCTGCTGTTCAGACTACTGCTGGGAAGAGGAAAGGCATTTCAAGCAACATAGACCTTGGAAGTCTTCCAAGACACTAAGGTCTTAAGAAGCAAAAATCTGACAAAACCCCTCTTTCCAAAGTTTCAAAGCCTTAGGACACAATGGTAGACCTGGACGACCTAGCAATGAACTTGGTGCTCCCTTAAGTCTCTCCTTCAATCGTCCAGCCTGAAACTTCTGTTCCCTCTGCAACTAGAGTTCCTCATATGGTTCATCCTTCAATTCCAACCAAACATCCTCCAACATGGTACTGGACGAAGATCATGCCTGGAAGACGTTCAAAGGGATCATCTCTGACAGAGAGGTGAGTGCATGTTACAACATGTTAGTGAGAGACTTTGAAAACTCTACCATCCACGATCTTTTTAAGGTATTTAGTTTTCTCATTAATTCTATTTCATTTTTCTATGAAATTTAAGGAAAATTTCAACTCTCCTTCGTCCATCTGTATTTGAGGCCATGGCAAAGTTTTATACCGCGTCTAGCCAAGCCAAGGAGCTTAGTGACGAGGCTAAGGTCCTTAGGACAAAGAACAAGGAATTGGAGGATGAGCTTCTTTTGAAGAAAGGGGAAGGGATCAAGTTGACCGAGGAGCTCACTCTTCTTCAAGGAATAGAGAAGGAACTAAGGAACTAAGTGGAGGAGCTCAGGACAAACTCCATTGAGAAGGAGACTTGTATTAGTCACTTCGTAGGGAAATGTCAAGAGCTTACCTCATCCTTGGAGAATGCCAAGAAGGATGCCATTGCAACTTACATGAAGTCAGATGACTTCACCAGTCGTCTTGACCAAAACTATGTTGTTGGCTATAAAGATTTTCGCTCTGATGCTAAGGAGGCCTATCCTGGGATGGACTTCGATTCCTTCAAAGTTCCTATTGCAGCAGAAAGCTCTTTGCTTCAGACAAGCTCCAAGTACGTCAACATCATGGACGATGCTTTAATTGAGCCTGTTAAAGAAGATGCTGAGCCTGCCAAGGATGACCCTAAGTCTGGGGAGAATGGCCCTAGTGGTTTATCTTAGTAATTTATATTTCCTTTAGAAAAAATTATTTTCTTGTTTTATTGGGAATGCCCGTTATTTTGGGTTTTTATCTTAAAACTTTTTTAAATACAATTCTCTCATCCAAGTTTATGGACGTATAACAGATACAATAACCTTTATTAGCTTAAACAGTATAAGGGTTTTTGGATGATGGTCATCTACCCTTTCTTAGACTTTTATGAATGAATATTTATTTCCACCTTCATTCTTTGTCCAATTTTTTTTTTTTTTTTTTACAAGATAGAATTTTACTCTAGCTTAATCTAAGTGTATATGTGCGTGAAGCTCCCTCTTGGAGACTTGAACCCCGACCCTTGCCCCCCACACCCCATAAACATTTATACTTGTGGAGTGACCATCGCATCAAGGGTGTGCAGTGGATTGTCCATTGTTGAACATACTATATTTTGTGTGTGAATGAATTTTCTTTAGTTTACATTGTCCACGTTATATCCAATGGTTATTTAAGTGTGGTCCGTCCACCTGTGAAGGTATTTAATTCGTCTATGTTAGGACAACTTTTTCATACTCAACATTCTACCGCTCATATCATAATTATTAGATTTAGTGTAACTCGTCTATGAATGAAATTTCTATTGCCAGCTTTCTGTGAAAGACCTCAAAAATAGTGCCTCTAAAAAAAAAGAGATTTTTTGTGTGTGCTTTTTAGGGCACCTCTCTTTTTGGGTAAGTGGTATGGAGTCGCCACTTTTTTTTTTTTTTTTTTTTTTTTTTTTTTTTTTTTTATACAAAAAAATAAGAAAAAATAAATACACGACTGAATTGTTCTCTTCATTGATTGAATAAAGAATTTCATATTTGGAAAATTGAAAAATTACATGACTTTGGGTCCTAGTTACAAACTACCAAATAATTACAAGGCTTTTTGTCCTAGTTACATTCTACCCAAAATAAATAAAGACAAAGCTAGATTTACTTAGCCAAAGACCTAAATCCAAAGGCTAGGTTACAAAATGGGAAGGTGTTAGGCACCCATTCCACCCAAACAAAGTTTGGTCCTTTAGACTCTTGTGACCAATGTACCTTTTTATGCATGTTATGAATGATATGTTGAACATGTGACACTAAAATTAAATCACACAAATTTATTTATGAATGAAGTCTCTTCTTTTTAAAAAAAAAAAAAATTCAGATCTGTTTTGGTTGGTATGTGGAGAAAAGTGGTTTTTGGAGATAAAAATCCAGATCTATGTTGTGATGATAAAAAGAATGTTTTTGACAATAGGAAAATCAGATTTGTTTTTTTTATATGTTTTGAAAGAATGAAAAAGATTTTTTTAGAAGAGAGTTTCACTCATAATTTAAATTCATGCAACATGAATTAAATAAAATAAACACAATCATGTTTAATCTTTTTCTTTATTTCAAAAATCTGCATACATAAAAAAATCAGATTTGTATCTAAGGAAGATACAAATAAGCTTTTCTGATAAAAAATGTTCGGATTTGCATCTAATGAAGACACAAACCGATTTTGGTTAGAAAAACCAAGATCTACATCTAAGGAAGAAGCAGATCCGTTTTATGTTGGAAAAAAATTCAGATCTACATCTAAGGAAGATGCAGATTTGTTTTATTGTGAAGAAAAATTCAGATTTAGATCTAAGGAAGATGCAGATCTGTTTTATTTTGAAGAAAAATTCAAATCTACATCTAAGGAAGATGCAGATCTGTTTTATTTTCAAGAAAAAGAGTTAATTACATGTAGATCTTTAAAACTAAGAAACAGATTATAGCAACAATGAAGGAATCAAGAACATATTTTCATAAACTGAATTAACAAGGTAAAATATGAATATTTGAAACAATTAAACATGCATCATCATGATAAGCGAAGCATAAAAACAAAAGGGTTAGAAGTCAACCTCTTGCATGAGCACTCTTCTTCTTGAGAGGATGTTTTAGGGTTCAAAGAAACTTATGCAATTATCTTTGAAACCTAAAATCCCTAGCTTTAATAGAAAATCAGAGAGGGGATCAGAAAATATGGGCAATTTGAAAGCCTAAAACGTATGCCTCTCAGAGTGTAAGAAAAAGATACTAGATTATGAGGTTTAGTCTCTATTTATAGAGGCTAGAAGACTCTAAAAATAGGCACGGACAATTAGGATGTGAATCCGGATGCATCATTTTGCAAGAAGATTGAAAAGGGTGTACCTTATCGTCACTCGAAGGCCATTGGGCCAAAGCCCAAAAGGAGAAAATTCGGCCCTTTTAGAGTGCCATTCGGCACTCCAAAAGTGCCAAATTGGCTTTTGGACACTGAATGCTCTTTCGTGTTCGGGTGCCGTTTAGACTCCTCTTCTAGGGTTTTTTGACCGGTCCTTGCACCTAGACGCGTTTTCATCCTCCGTCTATGATTTATTTATTTATTTTTTTTATCTCTTTTCAGATAATTGAGGCTTTTTTTTTAGAACAATTATCTTGTAGATAAATATCTTAAAATAAATCTTGATAAAGTTCAGATTATCCACATTTTTTTTGTTATCCAATCATCCATTTTATTCCTATGCATGCAGCCTTATTTTAAATACTAATTTTCAACCAATCACAACATTATTTAATTAATTTTAATTGCTTAACCAATCAAAATTAATTTAAATTAATCATGTGTGGTCAACCCTACCTAGACACAATGCATGTTGACCGTGCAAACTTGATCATGCAATATCTTTTAATCAGATGGTCCAATTTGGAAATCGGACACACTAGTATGACCATTAGAATCTCATGATCATTTTTATGGTACGCAATGAATGAATTAATGCATGTAATGCAAAGACAAATTGATGCATGTAATGCAATCATGATTTCTAGGGTACGTGGATGGTTATTCAAGCCATTCTCCTTGATTAAATCATGGGTACAAAATTAAGTTTCTACAAAATGCCCTTCATTGACAGAGCTTGAAGGGAGAATGTCAATGTAAAACAAAGACAATTATTTTAGCGATCATGATTTAATTGAGGTTGAATTTTCAAAGACTACCTAGCCTTTGAACCTAAAACCTTGGAACATAGAACTAGCCTTATCTTTTGACAAAAAGAATGAAAATACCGAACTTAGCTAGTAGTTGATGACTCTAGAAATGATTCTTGACAAGTGGGGTGACCAAGAAGCTTTTCCACCCTGTTCTTGAAAATAGATTTGGCTACGATCCAAGGACTTCTCTACCTCGTTCTTGACGAAAGGTAACAAAAGGACTTCTCTACCGTGAAATTGGAGCTGTTTGCAATCCAAGGACTTCTCTACCTCGATCTTGACAAAAGGTAACCAAAGGACTTCTCTACCTTGAAACTGGAGCTGTCTGTGATCCAAGGACTTCTTTACCTCGATCTTGACAAAAGGTAACCAAAGGACTTTTCTACCTTGAAACTGGAGCTGTCTGTGACCCAAGAACTTCTCTACCTCGATCTTGACAAAAGGTAACTAAAGGACTTCTTTACCTTGAAATTGGAGCTGTCTGCAACCTCAAGACTTCTCTACCTCGATCTTGACAAAAGGTAACAAAAGGACTTCTCTACCTTGAAACTGGAGCTGTCTGAGAACCAAGGACTTCTCTACCTCGATCTTGACAAAAAGTAACCAAAGGACTTCTCTACTGTTAGGACATATGCGATTCACTTGTTAGGAACATATGTCACTATTTTATGTAATTGGCATATCCTTTGACAAAACACACTTTACTTGTATTTGGATAGATCTAAGATGTGTTTAATACTTCAAGAAACTGTGTTTCAAGATCAAGTGTTGAAGATATGCAAATCTGTCCAAGATTCAAGCTGAAGAAGTGTTGTTCATTAAAGCTTGACAGCTAGCTCGACAGCTAGCTATCCATCAAGTTTAAGAAGCTGTTCCAACCCCAAGGCTCGACAACTGCTCAACAGCATCTCGATAGACAGGTATCTGTCGAGCTTTATGAAAAACAGAATTCCAATTCTGTTTTGACTCTAATCCGTGATTATGTGTTTGGGCCTTCTTTTCTTCTAACCCTAGACATATAAAAATATTATTTTAAAGGCCGTCAAAGTGGATACAAGTTGCACAAGTGTTGAACAAAGTTTGTTCAAGCAATTTGTAACCAGAGACAAAGTTTTGCCCTAGTTCATCATTCTTGTGAAGAAGTTGTTGTGTATGTGCACCGTAGGGTTTTGTGACCAAGCATCTTCTTAATCTTCATCGTTGGGATGAATTAAAGAACTTTGCAGCCAACAACCTTCTCTAGTTGGTGATTGAAGTCGCATACTGGGATCCGTGCGTTGGTTAGTCACGTACTTGGGAGCCGTGCATCAAAAAGGGAAATTGTCACTACAGAACAGGTCCAATTGGGTATTGGGGTAAGGGTTCAACTGTAGGTTGGTATAAGGTACTAGGATTCCTTTACTTGTAACCGCTTGTTTTAATAATAGTGGAATTTCGAGAGTGATGACCTGAAAGTCACCTGGTGGGGTTTGTACCGTTAGGTTTTCCCCATTTGTAAACAAATCACCGTGTTATTTATTTTCCGCTACATAATTAGTTTATTGGTGATTTGTTTGTGCTACCACGCGTTTGCATGATTAATTAACTTAATTAATTCACTTGGCTAAATTAATTGGTTAATTTATCACAAGGAGTCAATTCGTTTTTGGCTTATCAAGTGGTATCAGAGCAGGCACACTCTGATTAGGGTTTAATCTTTGCTGTGTTGATCCATTGACCCCTATTTGTCATGGATAGAGGACAGTTGTTAATCATATCTCCTTTATTTGATGACACTAATTATGCATACTAGAAAGTACGCATGAAAGCTTTCTTGCAGTTTTTAGATGAGAAAGTGTGGCAAGCTGTTGAGATAGGCTAGACTAAGCCGAAGGAAGCGTCGGCCGACTGGGATGATGCCAAGATCAAGGCGGCAAACTTCAACAGCAGAGCGTTGAATGCCTTATTCAGTGCGGTCACCAATGAGGAGTTCAAGAAGATATCCTCCACTAAAACTGCTAAGGAAGCATGGACCATCCTCCAAACAACTTATGAGGGAATAAAGGCTGTTAAGGATTCAAAGCTTCAGAGGCTCACTACAAGCTTTGAAGAGATTAAGATGGAGGAGGATGAGTCGTTCGATGAGTTCTATGCCAAGCTCAAGGACATAGTGAACTCAGCTTTCAATCTTAGGGAAACCATTCCTGAACCCAAGATTGTGAGAAAGGTGCTCAGATCTTTACCTGAGAGATTCCATGCCAAGATCACGGTAATCGAGGAATTAAATGACATTGACAAGATTCCTTTGACAGAGTTGGTTGGAAATCTGCAGACCTACGAGCTAGGGTTAACTAGGATTGGCAAGACGGGTAAAGGCAAGAGCATGGCACTGAAGGCCAAGAGCAGTGAGACAGATGAGTCTTCAGATGATGAAGATTCTAAGATGAAGTCCTAGATCACCAGGCAGTTCAAGAAGTTTATGAAGCATTCCAATGGGAAGGGCTTCAACAAGGACCGTAGGCAATCTAGTTCTTCTCAGTTCAAAATCCAAGACAAAGGGAAGAAGGATGCAAGGGATGGAGATCAGTACACTGTTCCCACAGGACCTAAGTGCTTTGGGTGTCAAAGTTTACATGAAACAAGAGTGTCCTACATATCTCAAGAGCATTGGGAAGAGCAAGACACTTGCTACTACCTTGAGCGACACTAAGCCTGAGGATGATTCCGACAATGAGGATGAAGAAATCTTGAACGCCTTTACTACCACTGTCAATCCTATTGATAGGATTGTTGAAGATGTGGTTGAAGAAGAGGAATTGGTGGAGTCCAAGTTTGAAAAGATGGATGATCAAGATGATATCCATACAGCCTATGAGAAATTATACAAGCTTTCTGAAAAACATGAGAAACTTTACAAGCTGACCACCAAGAAGCTCAGTGATGTGGAACTTGATCGTGAAGAGTTTTCCATAAAGTTTGATGAGGCTAATTAGACTATTGGAGCACTGAGGTTCGAGAACAATTTCTTGGCTGAGAAGACCAAGAAGCTTGAAGCAGAGCTGTTTCAAGTCAGAGCTCAATTGGAGAGGACTTCAAGTACAAAGCTTGATGAGATGCTTAATCTTTAGAAATCTGCTTCTGATCGAACAGGTTTAGGGTATGGTCTCTCTTCCTCTAATACTGCTTCTACTAGTACTACTGTTTTTGTTCCTCCTAGCAATAATGTTGAAATTGAGAACAATGATGTTAAAACTGATTTAGCTAGTGAGAACTTAGACAGAGGTAAATCTATCTTAGGAGCACCCCCTAAACAAGATAAGAAGGAAGCTAAGAACCCTAGGGCTAAGAAGGCTAACTCTCAAAAGCCTAAACAAAAGAAGCAGCATCTCTGTCATCATTGTGAAGTTGTTGGTCATACTATCAAATTGCTATAAGTGTCTTACCACTCGACAGAGCAATGGTATGATAGCATCTGGAAGCCAGAATCAGCTTCAATCCTTGCTTGCTTCCCTTGGAGATCTTCTTAAAGCCCCATGTTCCTTTCAAACTTGAACGGTTTTAATTCTTCCCCCTCACCGCCGGTTCAAGGGTTTAATCAAAGGAAAGGTTCTTCCAGGGTGTGGAAGGAAAAAGGCTCCAAGTGATTCTATCACTTTTCTTTTTCTCTCTTCTTGTTTTTGTGTGTGCATTACTTGTGTGTTTTTCTTTCAAGTTTTGAGTTACTCTAGCTTTTATACTTTGCATTGTTTAACATGTTTTTGTTTGTTTGTTTTTAGTTTTGTTTATTTTGTTTTTTTAATATAAAAAATTTAAAAAAAATTGAAAAAAATAAGAGAAATACAAAAATAGTGTGTGTTATATGTACATTGGTACTTGTGTACCTTGGATGACCATTGAAACAAAATTTTCTAAACTTTGTATCTCTTGTAGCTTAGATGAGTATCTCTATGCACAACTAAGCAAATGAGTTTTGTGGTTTTTGTTTGTGATGAGTAAGATTAAGTTATCTCTTGTACTTAACACTCGTATCACTCTTTTTGACGGGAAGGACTAGAAAATCCTAAGAGAAAGGCATAAATAACCATCTTACCACTGTTGTCCACCAATCATAATATGACACCTGTATACTTCGACATAGCAAAAGTGCTGTGTCAATGACATTTGTGTGTTTCGGCATAGCAAAATTGGAATGTCAAATGCTTACCATCATTGGATATTTCTTTTCTCTCTCTTATGTGCCCATGCATGATTTGCTTAAATAAAAATATGCAAAGAAAATGAAAAGCAAAAAGATAAAAAATTCTTTAAATATGATTGCAAGCGTGTATTCTAGGAGATATGAGAGTTATAGGATGTACCTCAAAGGTGATAGTCTCCATTAAACAGTTATGATTGTGTATGAGTTAAAGTGATTTTCTCATATCTCAAATCGTCATAGCATGTATACACTTATGCAATTTTGCGATATTTTTCACACAAAACACGCAATATTCTTTGCTACTTTTGATACATGTGCAAGTACAATGTGATTTGACCATCACAAGGTTTTACATGTGTTAATGCATGCTCACTAAACTGTCTTGATTTGTTTTTGAAATATAAAATTGGTTAGACTTGTTTAGTGTGTGTGTGTGTTTTTGGGATCCTTTGTGCTTAAATTTTTACTGAGAGATAATTTTGAGAGCTTAATATGTTGATTGGATCTTTGGTTGAGTTGCATGCTTGATTGCATTCATATTTGTGTTTTTCCCTTCTTGAAAAATAGTTTTTAAGCAATCTCAACACCTCCTCGACACTTGGCTATCTGTCAAGCTCTTAAGGTCTTTTCTTATCGCAATCTTGGCAGATCCTCGACAGCTAGTGGATCGAACGAGAAAGTTCCTGGACTCTCGATAGCTGGTGGATCGATCGAGCTTCTCTTCTTGTGTCCTTGCTTTGTTTCTCGACAGCTGTATCTATCGACATTGTTTTTCTCGACACCTTCCTTGACAGATGGCTTAACACCTCTCAACACCTCTATCTTTCGAGAATTACTGAGGATCTATATATTCTTTCTTCGCGATCCGGTTCTTATTTCTTCGATCTCTCTCAACCTGTCCGCACCTGTTCATCTCCCAAACACTATCTCTCTCACTCCAAACCTCTTCCCAAGTGAATTTTCAATATTTTTCAAGTTTTCCTTCACTTGGTAAGCTTCTAATCTCCTTCATTTACATGCATATTCATGTTTTGAAACCTAGGTTTTGGGGTTTTGAAAATTTTTAGGGTTTTTCAAAATTGATGAGTGTTTGTTGAAATTTTGGTATGGGTTTTTACTTAAATGAGTTTAAAATCTTATGCATTGCATCACATTAGCATAATAACAGTATTATCATGCATTTAGATGTGTGCAAATTGATAGTGTGCTGGTAGGATTGGATGGGCTGAGCCCATAATGCAATTTCTTTTGCATATCAAATGTTCATGCATTCCCCATGCATACGTACTCTCTTTTCAATATACTTGTTATATTTGAATTGCTTTGGGACTTTTCTGATTGCCTCTCTTTCTCTCCCTCTCTTTCTGTTTACATTAGTCATGTCTATGGCACCTAACCGTAAGTCAGCTCCATCCCAGAACCCTTTGTGTTCTAGGGCATCGTCTTCTTCTGATCCTACTTCTTCTCATATTCGATTCTGTGATGAGGATGCCCGAAAGGACTTCTTGGAGAACTTTTCTCGACGAGGTGTTCATTTGGAACGCCGAGTCATTTTGGCGGACTTTGCCAACATTGACCTTCCCACTGTCATTCATAGTCAAGGATGGGAGTCACTGTGTGACGTCTCAGTCACTTGTTCGACGGTACTGATCCAGGAGTTTTACTTCAACATGCATGGTTTTGATTTTTCAATACCTCTCTTTTCTACTCGCGTTTGAGGTACGCGTATTGTAGTCACACTGCAGCTTTTTGTGGATGTGCTTTATGTTCCGAGGGTAGAGCATCCTGACTACCTCGGTTGTGAGCGTTTGAGGACTGTGTCCAAAGCTGAGATGATTTCCGCTTTCTGTGAGCATCCTGCAGATTGGGGTGATCGTCAGTTCACACCATGTAGGCCCTTTGCTAAAGGTCCTAGATTCATGAACATGGTGATGACTTTTGTTTTACACCCACTCTCTCACTATAACTCTATCATAGAGCCTCGTGCTCGATTTTTGCTTTCTTTGTTAGAGCACCTCATTATAGATTTTCCTTTACATTTTATTCTTTCTATCTTAGATATGTATAGGGATACGACTACCAGTGATAAGCTCATTTTCCCTTCGGCTATCATGCTGATTCTATGCCATTTTTCTGTTCCTTTACCTTTTTCCGACCATTTTTCTATCATGTGTGCCATAGACTACACTACCATTAAACATAGCAAGACGTAGTTTCGGTCTTGGCAGTCAGATTCAGCAGCTCCTCCTTCCCGTTTTTCTCTATCCACATCCGCTCCCTCGTCTTCTTCGGGCAATGTGACTCTAGGAGAAATCATGGCGCAGCTGCAGCGCATGGATGCTCGCCTTGATACACTCTCTACAGAGTTGTATCAGGTGAACGTTCATGTCGGTTGTATTGCACGGCGACAGGCGACCATGGGTGGTTTTGCTCTTGAGGCTTTTCCTCCACCACTTCCTCTAGTGGCTTCTGAGTCTGAGGATGAGGATAATGATGGTGGTGATGACGATGATGCTTCGGATGATGATGATGGAGATGCTAGCTCAATCAATGAGATGTCTACTTGATACTCTTACTCTTTGTCACTCGTGACAAAAAGGGGGAATAGTTTTGGATATGAGAGTAGTTATTCTTAGGGGAAGAGTTAGTATAGGACATTTTGTTAGGAGGAGTGATGATATCTGAAGGATGTAGTGAGGATTACTTGTATCTTTTTCTTTTCTCTATTTTAAATACATGTGTTCTTGTACATGGGTCTTGTGACCAATTTTTTGACATACATTGTACTTATCTTCTTTATATATGTTGATGTATGTTTCTTTCACCTACCCTTACATGTGTTGTTTCTTTTCTCTCTTTATACACATGCTTCTTATTACATGTATGAAATCTATTATTTCTGTTTCACACAAAGATACCTTGATGAGTTTTGTTTAAAGTGTTTCAGAAATACAGGTTGTCAAAGTCTACTTGCCATAAACTCTCTTCTTGCAAAGTTTTTCAAGAGTTTGTGTTAGGATAGATTTTATTGTATTCAACAAATGAATATGAGTTGAGTGATTTATAACTTCTCTCATATGTTCATTTGTTTGTTGTGGTTTTATCACGAATTGCCAAAGGGGGAGATTGTTAAGACATATGTGATTCACTTGTTTGGAACATATGTCACTATTTTATATAATTGGCATATCCTTTGACAAAACGCAATTTACTTGTATTTGGGTAGATCTAGGATGTGTTTAATACTTCAAGAAACTGTGTTTCAAGATCAAGTGTTGAAGACATGCAAGTCTATTCAAGATTCAAGCTAAAGAAGTGCTGTTCATTAAAGGTTGACAGCTAGCTCGATAGCTAGCTATCCATTGAGCTTAAGAAGTTACTGTTCCAACCCCAAGGCTCGACAGTTGCTTGACAGCATCTCGACAGACAGGTATCTGTCAAGCTTTATGAAAAAGAGAATTCCAGTTCTGTTTTGACTCTAATCTGTGATTATGTGTTTGAGTCTTCTTTTCTTCTAACCCTAGACATATAAAAAGATTATTTTAAGGGCCGTCAAAGTGGATACAAGTTGCACAAGTGTTGAGCAAAGTTTGTTCAAGCAATTTGTAACCGGAGACAAAGTTTTGCCCTCGTTCATTATTCTTATGAAGAAGTTATTGTGTATGTGTACCATAGGGTTTTATGACCAAGCATCTTCCTGATTTTCATCATTGGGATGAACTGAAGAACTTTACAACCAACAACCTTCTCTAGTTGGTGATTGAAGTTGCGTACTGGGATCTGTGCATTGGTTAGTCACGTACTTGAGAGCCGTGCATCAAAAGGGGAAATTGTCACTACAGAATAAGTCCAATTGGGTATTGCGGTAAGGGTTCAACTGTAGGTTGGTATAAGATACTAGGATTCCTTTACTTGTAACCGCTTGTTTTGATAATAGTGGAATTTCGGGAGTGGTGACCTGAAAATCACCCGATGGGGTTTTTACCGTTAGGTTTTCCTCATTCGAAAACAAATCACTGTGCTATTTATTTTCCGCTGCATAATTAGTTTATTGGTGATTTGTTTGTGCTACCACGCGTTTGCATGGTTAATTATCTTAATTAATTCACTTGACTAAATTAATTGGTTAATTTATCACAAGGGGTCAATTCGTTTTTAGCCTATCATTTACCTTGAAACTGGAGCTGTTTGTGACCTAAGGGCTTCTTTACCTCGATCTTGACAAAAGGCAATCAAAGGACTTCTCTACCTTGAAATTGGAGCTGTCTGTGACCTAAGGACTTCTCTACGTAGATCTTGAAAAAAGGTAACCAAAGGACTTCTCTACCTTGAAACTAGAGCTGTCTGTGACCTAAGGACTTCTCTACCTTGATTTTGAGCTGTCTACAACCCAAGGACTTCTCTACTTCGATCTGGACTACTGAAATGTCGATCAAAGGTCTTCTCTACTTCAATCTGGGGTTCTGAAATGTTGATCTAGGGTTTCTTTACTTCGATTTGGGGTTCTGAAATGTTGATCTAGGGCTTCTCTACTTAGATTTGGATTTTTGAAATGTCGACCAAGGTCTTCTTTACTTAGATCTGGATTTTTGAAATGTTGATCTAGGGCTTCTCTACTTCGATCCGAAAATCTGAAATGTTGATCTAGGGCTTCTCTAATTAGAATTGGAAATCTGAAATGTCGTCCAAGGTCTTCTCTACTTCAATCTGGAGTTGTTGACTACAAAAAGTCAAAATTTGAGATTAGACTTTAATGATGAGTTCTTTGTGGTCCCATTGCTTTTGGGATGAGTGATTTTCATTTGTTCCTTCTTGACTTGAGCTTTATCAAGAAAAGTTTGATTGACAAAAGATTCTATTTTTGAGAAACATTTGATTTTTGAAACTTGGAAGTTTTGAAATTGACATTTAAAAAAATTTGAGACTTTGAAACTTTGAGATTTTGAATTGAAATTTGGAACTTGAAATTTGAAATTTTGAGATTTAGGATTTTGAAAATTAAGGCTTGAAATTTTGATCATGAAATCTGAGGTTTGAATTTTTTTCTAGAAGTTTTGAAAATTGAAGGTTTTGAAATTGAATTTTGAATTTTTGAAACTTGAGATCTTGAAAGATTTGAAACTTGAAATTTTGAAAAATTGAAACTTGGGATTTTGAAAATTTGCAACTTGAAATTTTGAAAACTGAAGGTTTGGATTTAGAAATTGGGCATTGAGAATGTGGAATTGAAAATTTGGGAATGAAAATTTTGAATTGAAAATTTGGATTTTGAAAGATACTTGAAAACTTTGAAAAAAATTTATTTTGAGTTAACTAAGTCAATTTAGTTTGACTGAGTTGACTCAGCTTTGACTGAGTTTTAAGTGTGGTGGGGGCCAAAATTTTGGCCCCCCACTTCTTTGTCTCTTTCTTTTTTCTTTTTTGCTTCATCTTCCATCAACTTCTCTTGATCTAACACTATTCACCTTCTCCTTCCCCTTGATTTTTCTTCTTCATCTCACTATTTCTTCTTACAAAAAGCACCTTTCTAAGCTTCTTGACCTTCCCTCATCCATCTCTATCAATATTTCTTTAGATCCTTGTGTTTTGAGCTTTTTCATCACACCCATATTTGGTGAAACCCATTTTCTAAACTCATTTTCTTTGCATCAAAATGGCTTCTTCCTCCAAGAGGCCTTCTTTTCTTTCTTTTCATGGTAAGAAATATGATCCAACATTTGAGTGGAATGATGATGATGGACTTCTTCAACACCCTAGAACCCATGCTCTGTATTGTCATGTAGACACCAGGGTGAGTTTTTCTTTGGTTTTTTTGCTTGGAAAAATGTTGTTGCATGTTTCATTGAAAGTTTCATGGTGAGATATTGTCATTTGGTTATTTTGAAAATTTTGGGGCATTGTATGATTGGCCATGTTTGAAAATGTTGACTTTGGAGCATTCTTGAAGTGTTGTTTTTTCTTTGATCATGGTGCAACTTGGACAATGTTGGTGGCATATGGAATTTTGACAATGTTGGTAGATTGTGATGTTGTTGGATGAATTTTGGTTTGGATTTTGGGAGTATTGGCATTGTGAAAATTTTGTGTTAGGCTTATATGAATGTGTTCATAATATATGTGGGAAAATTTTATTGGTATAAGTGAACTTTGTTTTATGGACATGGCAAAATTTTGTGGATAATTTTGTGGGTATGAAAAAATTTTGGACATGGGAAAAATTTGGTTGGATATGTGATGTGATTGTTGGAAAATTTGTGTGGTTATGATTTTGGCTATGTGAGAATTTATTTGTCCATAAGCTTGTGGGAATTTTTTTTATGGATATCTTGGTCATGTGGGAATTTTTTTTTGGCATGACTATGGAAAAATTTGGTAGTTGTGTATGGATATGTGAAAATTTTTTGATTGTGGTAAAATTTTGGTGGGGCATTGATTTTCTTTTGTGGTGGTGGGGCATTGGTTGTAAGAATATTTTTTTGGTATGGAATTTTTTGGTCATGTGGGTTTTGGTCATGGAAATTGATGAGCTGAACTTTTCAGTTACAGAGCCTCAAGAGTCAAGGTAATCTCTGAATGTTGAAAAGTGCATGGGCAGCATTGTCTACAAGCATAAAAAACATCATCAATGAAGCAGGTTTTGGCACTTTCTTTGAAGCTCTATTAAATCATGAGACACATGATTACAAAGATCTTCAGTTACTTCTTGCCTTGGCAGAGCACTTCTGGGACACTACCTGTACCTTCCCACTTTCTAGGTATTGGGGAGGTAATGTTGACACCTTATGACTTCTCTGTTATCACCGATCTAAGGTTGGGTGGTAAAAGAATTCTTGTTAATGATTCCCTTACTTTAGCTGAGCTCAAGAAACTTCTAGGTGTAGTGCCTTCTAGAATGAAGAGTAACAATATTCCTTTGTCTTGGCTATGTGAGAATATTTCCCAATGTGAGGCTGTGGCCAAGGGTGCCCGCATGTTCATGCTTCTTTTTATTGGAACTTTCTTGTGTTTGGATTTAGGCAGTACTGTGAATCTATGCTACTTGGGGAGCTTGAGAAAAATTGAACAAATCCGGAATTATGACTGGGGCGGCATGGCCTATGCTACTCTAATGCATTTCATGACCTAACTCTCTAAGAAGAGCCTTTTAAGCTTGGGTGGGGCTCCATTTGTATGTTAGGTGAGTTTTGGTATTTATTTTGGCTATGTGTTGGTTGTGGAAAATTATTTTGGCTATGTGGTAATGATGTTGTTAATTTTTCAGGTTTGGATGTATAAGTACTTTGGGGTTGGTCTTGAAATCCAGGAAGAAGTTGTTGGCATCTTTCCTAGATATCTGCGTTAATTAGCCAAACATTAATTGTCTATACCTTCCAGGCGTTCTTTGGAAATTTGGCGCTTGGAGATTGATAATTTGACTGTTAATGATGTGAGTTCTTTCTTCCTTATGCTTTTAAAATTTTTGGCACCTGGTTATGGCTTGGTCATTTCTCATTCTGAGTTCCTTTGTGACTTTCAAATGAACTTAAATCCTTGGGCTGGATGTGAGAGGTATGTTGAGTGTGAGCGAGCTCTAGAATTGAATGGCCGCCAAGTATTGATTGAGTGTGGGCATGGAAAATACTGGTATCTTGGTGATCGGGTGTTGCCCCAAGTTGAACATGTGTGTCCTCTTACCACAATTCCAACTCCTCCTTGTCACACTGTTCGGTTGGCTGACATTCTGGCCAATGAAGAGATTACTCGAGCTCGTGATGGCTATATTGTTGCAGGAGTAGAAGGGAATTATTCTGAATTTGTTCGAGACCATCTGCAAGGCTGCTTGGTTGGCAGAATGGTATTTCTCTTCCCTTCTAAGATCAAACTTTTATTCTACATATTCCTTTTCATATTTCTGCTTGGTAACAATACTTGCATGTTGGATTTTTAGCCTCCATCTTCTGAAGGAGAGGAAGGGGGAAAGGAAGAGATTCCCTCTCCTTACTATGCTGGTAGTTCTTCAAGTTCCTTCATGGAGACTTATCGTCATTTTCTGGCATGGCAGTATGATGTAATGAATCTTGATGGAACGTATAGTTCCATGCCTCCAACTAGGCCAGAGCATGTACCAAATGTTCCTTGGCCCGATTCAGTATGTTCTTGAATGTTCAGTTCTTTGTCCTTATTTCTTCTTAGCTTGATGAATGGCTTCTAACCTGGTAGAGTTGCGCTTCAGGTTGATGTGGATCTTGTGGAGGAAAGCATACGGATGATTGGAGGCTTGCAGTCATTGGCTCACACTCAGTCCTCCCAATATGTGCTCAATGATGCGAGCTAGGTATGCCATGTTGCTTTTTGAGTACCTCTTGCTTAAGCTTTGCTTGATGGTGGAATTAATACTTGATTCTGCTGGCTTTTCAGGCATATAGAATGGAAATTGCTGATGCTGCCAGGAGAACTTTAGAGGAAAGGATTAGGAACCTTGAACTTGAAAATTGTCAGTACGATCCTTGCTTCTTCACAAGTTAAGAAGGAAATACTGAAGGTGGCTCCTCCAAGGGTGGATCAAGGAGATCCTCACACAAGCAGACTAGGAGTCCTAATGATGCATGACTTGTATTTTAATTTTCTCATAAAAGAAAAGGAAGTGTTCTTTAAACAATCTTGTATTAATTCCCATGTTTAGCTCTTTGTCCTTTGAGTCACCTTGGATCATGTAGAAACTTTAATTAAGACAGGTTTAGAATTCACCTGATGAGATCTTGTAGCACTAATTTAAACTTATCTTGATTGGTTCTGATGGAGTCTACACTTACTCAAATGAGGGGGAGACAAATGCCCCAGTTTAAAGTGAATGCATGATTTTAGGAAATCTTGGTTAGGATGATTTTTTTTTTTTGAAAAGATGATGATGGTGATTTTTTGATTCTTTGAAAATGAATGAGGCATGGGCGAATGCCCTTAGTTTGGAGCATAAATCCATGAGTCTTAAAAAAACTTGATTTGATCAATTTTTGAAAACAATGATATAAGTGATGATTTTTTTGAAAACAAGTGAGTTAGACACGTCAAAATGCCTTTAGTTTGACCACAAAAAAAAACTTTTTGAATGTTAATCAATCTTAAAAAAATGTCCAAGAGGGCGAAATTGCATGAATGTATGATGGAGGGGTTGCATGCCACTTGGCACGAGAGGATTGCCATTTGGCACTTTTGGAGTGCTGTTCGGCACTTTTAGAGTGCCGAATGGCACCCGACCATGCCGCGATGCTCACACCATGGTGGGCCGACTCCTCACACTTTTTCAATGTGCATTTCACGTTTTCGCGTTTTTTGAAAAACATTTACTTTGTTTGTGACCATGAAACACTCTCCTAGTTAGTTACAAACTCTCTAAAACCTATTTCAAACCTAATTAGGAATTAATGCAGCTTACATAAATGAATTCTCTTGCGACAAATCTCGGCATAAAGGTTAGTAAAACATAATAATCACAAGAAAAAGACATCCTTGGCTAGCAATCATAATTTTCCTCATTCAACAATTCATGATATCAACAGATAGGTTCATAGCTTTGATTTCAGCACCAAGACCAATTTTACAACCTTCAAGCTAGAGGGAATTAAGGCTCTGAGGAATGTTAAAATCAGGTGGGATTTTCTTCATGCTGTCATGAAATTCTAGGATCTCGAAGATCATGTGTTTCTGTTTAATACTGCTGAACTCTGTCTGACAATTGAAGAATTTTCTGCTCTCCTGGGCTATGATCCAAGCAAGAAATCCGTAGTGGTTTCTTGTGATCCCAGGCATAAGGAATCTTTATCTAATGCTCTCGGTCTTCATACTTCCATTACTGATAGTATGATTGAAGGTCATATGGTGAATCTTTGCGCAATTATCTCTCAGCTGATTGACAAACGCACCTATGGAGTGACTAACAATATGCAGAAAAACTTCGGTTTGGCTTTATGCACGGTGGGAGAACTTTTGCTTTGTTCCGAAAGGTGCGGTTTTATGGATGCTAGAGCCATAAGTGTTGTGAATCAAATTAAGGATGGTGATAACCCCATTTCTTTGATCTTGGCAAAAACTCTTCTAGGACTGGATGTTGTATTTCATGGTAGAGAAACTCAGAACTTCTTAGGGAGTCCTTTGACATTGCAAATATGGCTGATGGAGCAACTGGACATGATTGCTAAGCCTACAACAAATAATTACAGGCCTAGCAGCTTTCTTAGTAGGGCTGTAATCAAGACTGAGTGGCAAACTGAGAGTGACTGGGTGAGGTTCTTAAACAAGAAATCTAGTACTTAATTCAATGGGACTGTTATTGGTGGAAGTGTCCACCCTTTCTACTGAGGTCTCCAAGATTAGACCACATCTTCCTTTGTTAGGTTGTGGAGGGCAACTTTCTACAGGGGAGATAGACTCTTGGGGCAATTCAAATATGAACAAGGAATGTCTGGCGGCAAAAGAAGAAGACCTTTCACTCCTGTGGACACAAATCCTACTTCTATGAAGAACATGCTATTGGGTTTAGAGATGGCTAACTGAGTGGACCTATCTTTTGTCAAGGTTCACTATCATAGGATGACTACGAAATACTTTAACTTGTTGGTGAACAAGATTGTTGACAAGGAAGTTGAGATGGTTGCCAAGAGAAAGCAGTTTCTCATAGATAAATGGGAAAGACCCGATGAAAACAACTATGAATTCAAAAGAAGGGACATGGATGACCAAGTACCTATCACGGAAGAAATTAGTGATTAACAAAAAGAGAAAAGATTGAAGACAAAGTGACCTTATTTTTTGGCTTTGAACATGTTTATTTAAAAAGTTGATGTAAAAACTCTTATGTTTGGGAATTATTTAGGATTTGCAAGGTTAGGGATTCTGTTTAAGGTATAGGCTTTTTGGGGTTTGGTTTGGTTTTTTTTTTTTTTTTTTTTTAGTTTTTTAAATGGTTTGGCTTAGGGTTTGGGTTCTTGATGTTTTGTGTAATGACATGGTTTAATGGAATGATTGAATTTTTGGTATTTTGGTTAATGGGCAAACGGTGGGTTTTGGGAAATTGTGATCGAACCAATGCATGGTTGCCTACATACCCCCTTGATAGAAGGATTAGGTCATCACGTAGTTCATGGATTTTTAATTTGCCTTAATTTTTGCCTAGGTCACCCTTTCAGGTTTTCAACCTAGTAGGCTCTCTCATTATTATTATTTTTTTTCGAACTCTCCTTTTACATAGATTGCCCTTTCGGGTTTTCAACCTATCTCTTTTTTTTTTTAATCAAGCCTAGGAAGGGAAATAACATAATTTATACAATTACCACCTCAGACATGGTAGTTCTTCAACTGGTCCATGTTGGTTGGCTTAGCAAAAGGGTTTGCATCAAAGTCCATCAATCTTATTGCTCCACCAAAGTATATCTACTTGATGATGTATGGGTTTGCCTAATTTTGCTTGAACTTCCCGTTTGCATCTTGAACTGGGGCTTGGATTTCTTTCAACACTAAGTCCCCCAACTTCAAATCTCAAGTTCTTACTTTTTTGTCAAAATCTTTCCTAAGCCTCCTCTGATATCCTTGAATATGATACAAGCCTTGAGTCTCTTTTCATCTAGCATGCACAACTGATCGTATCTGCTCTATAACCAATCTACTTCAAGTATTTCACTTTCCAATACTGTCCTTAGTGAACGGACACCCATCTCAATGGGAAGGATTGCTTCCATCCCATACACCAATGAATAAGAAGTGTCTCCTGTGGAAGATCAAATTGATGTTCTGTACCCCCAGAGTGCATAGGGCAACTGTAGGTGCCAATCCTTGTAGTTCTTTGTGCTCTTCTTCAAGATTCGCCCTATGTTTTTATTAGCAGCCTCAACTGCTCCATTGGTTTGAGGACGGTAAGGTGAAGACTTGTGGTGTTGAATATTGAACTATCGTAGCAGCTTCTCTGTTTCTCCCTTGAAATGTTGCCCATTGTCTGAGATAATTTCATGTGGTACTTTGTATTTGCAGCTGATATTAGTCTGAATGAACTGAGCAACTTTCTTTGAATTCAGGACTTTGTATGAAGCAACTTCTACCCATTTAGTAAAGTAGTCAATGGCTACAAGTATGAATTCATGGCCGTTGGATGCTATTGAGTGAATCTTCTCGATAATGTCTATCCCCCATCTAGATAATGGCCAGGGTGATGTCATAGTATGTAATGGCATTGGTGGCATATGTTTCAAATCTCCATGGACTTGGCATTGATGGCACTTTCGAACATAAGCCACATAGTCGGCTTCCATAGTAGTCCAGTAATAACCTTGTCTCATGATCTTCCTTGATAGCATGTCTGCATTCATTTGTGGCCCATAACTTGACTCGTGAACCTCTTCAATTATTTGTTGTGCTTCCTTGGCGGTTACACAAAGGAGATGAATTCCATCATATGATCTTCTATAAAGCCTTTCACCACAAATGATGTAATTAGTAGACAACCTTCGGATGGTTAATTGATCATTCTTGACTGCAGACTTCGGGTATGTCCCTTCCTTGAGGTATTGTAGGATGTCTGAATACCATTCACCTTTCCCACTCTTTTCCTCATATTCTTCTATTATCATGCAATAGGTTGGTTCTTCTTTTTGCTCCAACACTATTGGTCTAGCTTCATCTTCTTTTAGGCCCTCCATCATGGATGCCATGGTTGCTAAAACATCTGCAATTTGATTCTGCATCCTCGACACATACTGATATTGGATCTTGCTGAATTTTGATTCCCACTTCTGGAGACATTGATGATAAGGCATCAGCCTTTCTTCTTTGATCTTCCATTTATTCTAAATCTAAGAGATTATTAAGGCTGAGTCTCCATACACCTCCAACTCTTTCACTCCTAGGCCTAAGGCAACTTGTAGGCCCATAATGCAAGCTTCATATTCTGTGGCATTGTTAGTGGTAGGGAAATTAAGTCTGCCAGAAAATGGAATGTGTACCCCTTTTGGAGAAATTAAGAGAACTCCAATTCCACTTCCATTTTGATTTGTTGCTCCATCAAAATACATCTTCCATGATTCTACTTCAATCTCCATGATGTCTTCATCTAGAAAATCTCCTTGAATCTCTTTAGCTTCTTCTGGTGAACAATGGGCTAAGTGGTCGACAATTGCTCTTCCCTTTACAGATTTCTGAGTCATATACTTAATATCAAATTCTAATAGAAAGAAAACCTCATTTAGCTGTCTTCCCATCTTGCACAGGTTTTACCATTAAGTACTTCAAAGGATCCATTCTTGCAATCAACAGAACCTTGTAAGCAAGCATATAATGTCTGAGTTTACGGGTTGCCCATACAAGTGCTACACATGTCTTTTCTAATGGTGAGTACTTTTCTTCATAAGGCAACATCTTCTTGCTGCTGTAGTAAATTGCATTCTCCTTTCTAGTCTCGTCTAGGTATTAAGCAAGTAAAGCCCCCATTGCTGTATCTGTAGTAGTGAGATACAACAATAATGGCTTTTTGGGAACCGATGGGACAAGTATTGGTGGTTTCATCAGATAACTCTTGATCTTCTCAAAGGCTTTTTGGCATTGCTCATTCCACACTGTAGGGACTTCCTTCTTTAGCAATCTGAAGATTGGTTCACATGTCATAATAAGTTGAGCTATAAACCTACCGATGTACTGTATTCTTCCCAGAAATCCCCGGATCTCCTTTTTAGTTCTTTAAAGCTTCATCTCTATTGTTGCCTTGATTTTGTCAAGATCAACTTCTATTCCCCTCTGGCTTACCATAAACCCTAACAGTTTTCCAAATGTGACTCCAAAAGTACATTTCTTTGGATTTAACCGCAACTTGTAGAATCGGATTCTTTCAAAGAACTTTCTCAAAGTTGGTATGTGCCCCTCTCGGTCTTTGGACTTCACTATTATATCATCCACATAAACTTCTACTTCTTTGTGGATTAAGTCATGCAACAAAGTAGTGGCTGGACGTTGGTAAATAGCACCAGCATTTTTAAGGCAAAATGGCATGACCTTGTAGCAGTATGTCCCCCATGGTGTAATAAAGGAGGTTTTCTCCATATCTTCCGGAGCCATCTTAATTTGATCGTATCCTGAAAATCCATCCATAAATGAGAGCAAAGTATGCCTTGCTGTGTTGCCAACCAAGACGTCAATGTGAGGCAATGGAAAGTCATCTTTCTGCTAGCCTTATTTAGATCTTGAAAATCTACACATATTCTAACCTTCCCATCTTTCTTCGGTATCAGAACCACATTAGCTAACCACTCTAGATAGTTTACCACTCTCAGGAATCCTGCATTGTATTGTTTCTCTACTTCTTCTTTGATCTTAAGAGTCCACTCTAGCTTCATTCTTCTTAACTTCTGCTTGACTGGCTTCATGGTTGGATCTGTTGGAATATAGTGTTGTACTATATCTGTATCAATCCTAGGCATGTCTTCGTATGACCAGGCAAAGACCTCCTTGAAATTTTTCAGCAACGCCACTAATGCATCTTTCTTTGAGGCGATTAAGGCCCATTTGGATTATTTTGAGCTCATCATCAGTTCCTAGGTTAATGGGTTGGGTTTCTTTTTTTATAGGTTCTAGGTATCTATGTTTTAATTCCTTATTATTATGAGTTTCTTTACCAATTTCAGAAATAAAAACATTCAAAGCAAGCAAATAAGTAGAATCAGAAATCATATTAAAAGGGAAAGAGTTTTTAACAGACTCTATTGACTCAACTGGAAAACTATCACAAATAGATTTAATAGGAATAAAAACACTAGCAAAAATAGACTCAATAGGAATGGAAACAATGTTCTTGGTAGGAGTGACTGGCTCGGCAGTCTTGATCTTCTTTGCAAAAGTGACTGACTTGACGGTCTTGATCTTCTTCACGAAGTCTTCCATGGGGTGGGCAGATCCCTCCCATGCCCAGTTCTTCAACTCGGTCGTGGCTTCCACAGTGGCAGGTGGCTCCCAATAAGCTCCTTCTTCCCTCAGCATTAGTAATGCGAGATCTATATCCATATAATCTGTAGCTTCTTCTTCAACCTCCATGTCTGTAGGTTTGTCAGTCACAAAAGCATCCAGACTATCCATCCATTCATCAAATAGGTCGTCCTTGCCTCAGTTACCCAAGTAGGTGGGTTGAGGGAGATACTCTGACTTAGCTTCTTCCATTCTTTCCTCATTACATTCAATATTCTCAAGTGTCATGATTCTAAAACTATGGACCATCAGCTTTTGGTCTAAAGCGACCAACCTAGCATCCATGTCATCCTCTTCTTCAGTATGTGAGGTTAGTGAACTTGGTTTTGAATCATAATACTATCCCAATTCCAGAACCTCTTGTCCATGCTTGCCATACCTAGGGCCAAACCTTGAACTGCCATTAGTGATATCGCTCCAATCTGAAAGGTGCCTATGGGGGTATTCATCATGATACATTTGATTGGCTTGTGTATTCTCCTCTTTTGCATTCTCTAACACATTTATCAGCCTGTATTGATAACTATCAGTGTTGCTCCACCTATTGGCTTCGGCATCATCTTCAATGTCCTCATCATAATGGTCCACATCATTGTCATATTCCTCATAGAATAGGTCTGCATCTTCATCTTCATCTTCATCTTCTCTATCACTAGGGGGTTCACCCCAATCATTGTCACTGTACGGGCTATCATAATCTCTGCTATTGTCTCTCTCACTATCGGTGCTGCTGTCGTCATCATCATGTGTACTATCACTGTTGTCAGTGGCGACACTACGTTTGGTTCAAGGTGTTCCTAGGAACACCCTGACCTGAAAAAAAAAAAATATATATATATATATATATAATTTAAAATTTTTTATTTATCTATCCTTAAAAATAAAATTAGGAACATACTTAAAAAAATTAGGAACACCCTCAAACTTTTTTTTTTTATGCCAAACAAATTTTGAACTAAAATCTTATAAAAAAAAATTTGTAATAGAGAATCTGAAAAAAAAAAAAAAATTGTAATAGAGAATATGTGAGAAAATGATTATGAAATAAGAAATATCCCTTAATTTGGGCAAGAAGTCGAACTAGGCTTTGGAGGAAACAGAGAAAGAGAGGAAACTCCATCTCTGTCGCTGCTTCTTCTTCTTTTTTTTTTTTTTTTTTTGAAAGTGGACTTGATTTCATTAAACCAGAAAGAGAAAAACAGTCATACAAAGGATCTGCAGAAGTAGAACCAAAGACTAAACACTAAAGTAGATCTGATTTAATTAAAAACAAAATAAAAGGAGGGGTAACACCCTTCCATAGCAGGGAACTTTCAGTCCTGTGAGCATGTCGGGCTAACTCATTTGCAACTAGATTGAAGTCTCTACCTATGTGCTGAAAAGAACAAGACTCAAAAGGAACTTCGAATATGCAGAATTTCCTGGATAAGATGACCCGAGCTGCTGCCTGTGGATTTGTCATTTATCTGCCACTGCTTCTTCTTCAAAGTGAGAGAGATTTTTTTTTGATGCAGTGAGAGAGAGATTTGAGCCAATTTGTTTAGACTTTTTAGATAAGGAGAGGAGAGGACAATCTTTTTAAAAAGTTTGGTATAAATGTGGATGGATATACTTTGGCCACATTGATGGTTAGGTGGGACTTGGGAGAGGTAGACCACTTTACTTTCTTTTTATTTTCTTTTTTTGATGAGAAATATGTTTATGATATGGCTTACGTGGGTTTGAGTGGTCAATCAAAGGCAAAGAATCTGAATTATTTGCACTTCGTACACTGGTAAGGTTATTGCAATATTCAAGACAAGCATAATATATTTTTATAATAAATACAATTTTTTTAGAAGAAATATTTAGATGTGAAATTATATTAACATAGATAAACATTTTTAAATTAAATAATGGTTTTGTTAAAAATACTGAAAATTATATATGATTATAAAACTTTAAAACCATAACCTTTTTTTTTGGTAGTTTGTTTAGGTTAACTTCTTTTTCTTCCTCTAAAAATATGATAATTTATTTTTCTTTTACTTTGAGTTAAATTTAACATGAAAATACTTCTAAAATTTTATATCTTTTTTTAGTAAATATCAGTAGCTATATTCTTATTTATTTAATTTTATTATTTTTTATAATTATTTATTTATTGATTAAATTATTTATGATGTCACTAATTTGATCACCGGTCGGACTTTGGTCTAACAAAAAAACCGGTAACCAGTCCCTTTTCAAGTTCTTTCACCGTATTAGTTTCTAAAACCATAGTGGGGAGGTGGATGGGGACATGGGGTCGGGGTGGGATATTTGAATTGGGGGAAGTAAATGCACATGGGGTGTGTGTTAGTGCAACTAATAAACAATAATTTAATTAATCAATAATTAATTGGGGGAAGCAAATAATAAACAATAATTAATAGTTTAATTAACCAATACATTATAAAAGACAAACAAATTAAATTATGTTATGCTAAACAACAATTAATAATTTTATAATTAATGAAATAACAATATAAGTCCCATAAAAAAAAAATAACAATATAATAAATTATAGTTTATAAAAGACAAACAAATTAATGAAACAACTAAACAACAATAATTAATAATTTTATTAATATTTCAAATGAATTTATAGTTTATTATTTATTTTTTTGCTAGAATTATGGACAAATATTTGATCCACGTACTCAAGGAACACCCTGAGAAAAATTTCTGGAGTCGCCATTGGCTGTTGTTACTATTGCTATCACTACTACTATCACTGTTGTCATCACTTCCATCCTCATCATCACTAGGGGTTGCTCCCCTTTCCTTGTCTTCATCATTGGTTCTTAGTTCATACGAGCTTTTCAATGCATACCAATAAGCCTTCTAGTATTCTTCTTCTTCTATGTTGCAAATGGCATCTCCAAGGAGCGTAGTCATGGCATCAAAATCCATGTAATCAGCCCAATCAGTAGGAACCCAAGTTATATCTTCCTTCTTTGGCTTTAAAACCTTGTTGTTGCAGTCAAATAGTATCTCAAACCTAGGCACCATTGTCTTTTTCACGAGATCAAATCTCGGTTCAGGGAATCCCCAGTAACATTGACTTTCTCCAGTTTGACAAACTTTCCGTTCGATGTAGGAGTATAGGGCTTCAGAGGTTCTGGAGGACAAGGGAGTCCTTTTGCTTTGGCTTTAGCTTGGGTCATCTTTCTCACTTCTATCTCTAACAAGTCATCATTATTGGGCTTATAGCCTAGCCTAAAAGTTGGTGTGGCAGTAGGAATTGCCAAGTCTTGAATAGTTGGCTTTTTCACAGCTCTCCCCAAATTCATCCTAGGAAGGTAGTTCATTCTCTTCATCATTGCTACCACATTTTTGTTACCATAAGGAGCAAAGTCCATTGGGATCTTCTCAACTTCTTCTTCTCTCTTTTCAAAACCGGGCCTCTCAATCTCAAAGTCATCCAAAGTCAATGGCTCTTTTTCAGAATCAATACCATAAATAGGTTTAGGCACAGTCAAAGTATCCCTATAAATGGTCACAATAGCCCTTTCATGTAGAAACCAAACCTTTTGATATAGAGAGGAAGGTACGGCTTCTATGTCATGGATCCAGGTCGTCCAAGGAGCATATTGAAGCATGAGGCTATATTAAGGACTTGAAAATCCACCTTATTAACCATCAGTCCGATGGTAAGCTCTAATGTTATGGTTCCCAAGACTTCTCTTCTACTGTTGTCGTATGCCCTCACATGTTGATCAGTAGGCACAAAGTCTTCAATGCTTAAGCCGAGGCAACTTGTAGTCTTCAAAGGACATACGTTCAAGGCACTTCCATCATCTACCAAAACCATCGGTATCCTCTTCCCCATGGCATCTATAGTGATATGCAACGGGTCGTCGAGGTGCTTCCTCTTCTTGGTTAAATCCTTGTTAGAATAGGAAATAGTGAGTTCCCTATTTATGGACCCAATCATAGCATTCAGATCTTGGGACGTTGTGGTTATATGGACTTGGATTTGGTTGAGCAGGTCTACTAGGTTTTGACACTGTTTGTATGAGGCCATGAGTCAACCCTAAAAGGATATTTTGGCTTGTGTCTTCTATAGTTGCTTGAGGACTTCATCTTCCTCAGCAGGTGTTTGTTGGGTATATCTATTCAAGGCTTCTACTGGGTTGTCAGTCTCCAAATGTGGGGGTTTGAAGTGTCTCCCCTCCTTGTGATGTGGGCAATTTTCGTTGGGTCATTAGGATTGGTAGGTTTGAAATGTCTCCCCTCATTTGTGGGTGTTAGATAACTTAATTGGGGTTTAAAGTGTCTCCCCCCATTTGTGGATGTTGGATAACTTGATTGGGGTTCGAAATGTCTCCCCCCATTTGTGGGTATTTGGTAATTCTCAGGTTCTAGTATTTCTTCATTCCATATATCATATTCTATGGTGGTGGTAGATGTGCTATCCATTAATTCTTCCCATGTCAACATAAAACATTCGAGTAGGTCATAGATCAGGTCAGATGGGTCTTCTTTAGTTTCCTCTTCGGTCATCAAGCAATTAATCCTTGGTCCTTTCCTAAAATTATGATTGGGGAAAGGATTGTTAGTGATACTAGGCCTTGTAGGCGGTGCAATCACCTTGCTGTCTATTAGGTCTTGAATTGCATGACGATGGGTGAAACAACGGTCAGTTTCATGGCCAAGGCCTCGGTGATAAGCACACCTCTTATTCAAATCAAACCTTGAGGGCAAAGGGTTTGGAATTGGTCTTGGGTCTAAGGGTTTCAATAACCCTTTTACTTTTAACTTGTCATACACTTGGCTTATGGGCATGTACAACTCATGAAATTCTCTCTTGGGTTTAGGCCCTTGGGGTACTTGCACAGTTGCAATGGGTGCAATCAATTGATAAGGATCATTTTTATGGATATTAGAAATTTCTATAGCCTTAGAATTAGACCCTACATTCTTTCTAAACTTTGGAAGGTCATCAGTCTTTATATTGCCATTGTTTATTGCATCCTCAATTTGGGTTCTAGCAGCAATTAAAGTTTTAAAATTGGGAAAATATTGTGCAAACAAATATTTGTGGTATATAGGCAATAAATTCTTTACAACCATAGTTAACTGTTCTTCCTCACTTGGCCTACTTATCATCTGTGCGGCCTTGGCTCTCCACTTAGTAATGAAAGTAGAGAAGGATTCTTTCAGCTCTTACTTGATAGTCTCAACGTCTCTTCTTGTGATATCCACTTCCATATTGTACTTGTATTGCTTGTAAAACTCTCGGCAGATGTCCTCCCAACTTCTTACTCTTGCATCATCCAGGTTGAGGAATCACCTAAGAACGGCTCCAATGTGTTTTGGAACATCTGAACAAGTACTTCCTCAGTCACGCCTAAGGGCTGCATAGCCCTCATATACATCTCTAGATGGGACTTTAGGTAGCCAATCCCATCAAACTTGTCCAAGGTTGGCATCTTGAACTTAGGTGACAACCTTGCATTAGGGAACAGGGAGAGAGAATCGTAATCCATAAGTTCCTCCATCTTACAAGCTCTTTTAATCATCTCCTCCATTTTATTCATCCTCTTATTGATCTTCTTCTCACTATCTTCAACTGGTGGATCATGATCAATCTTATCCTCCTGATTACTCTTTGAATTCTGAAATTGTTGCATCATACGGTTCATGTCTTCCTTCAACTAAATCTGGCTAGCTACCATGGTGTTGAGTAGCTCTTGGGTGTTCATGGGTTCCTTTATGTTTGGGTGTTCTCCTTCTTCTACCATATTGCTAGGAACTTCGGGCTTTTTGTGGCTTGAACTATCTTAGAGGTTGAAGATAGGGTTGAGATGTTGCAGCGGTGGAGTCTCTTCTATGCTTGAGGGCTTCAATATTGTGATGGGAGTGACAGACTTGGAACTGGAGCTACTAGCTTGAGTGTCGGGCTTAGGTTCTCTTTGTAGCCTTCCTTCAGATCTTGACCAGATTCTCCCCTAATGACAGGATAGGTTGGGTTAATCAAAGCTAAGACCCCATCCACATCCATCAATCATCCAAAACAAACACACACAACATGCAATGCAATTTTAACCGGGATCGACCTAAGGGTAGTTTCTAAGTCATTATGTTGTAAGGTGGGTTTGTTGTTTCATTGTTTCCCATAGCTAGGACGTTACACCTCCCCACTTGTAATGTAATGAACATTACGTTGGTTCGAACGGCATGGTCTATCCTTTATAGTCAACAATAAATGATCCAGTGACTTTGGGCTATGAGTTGGCGAGTTTGCCACTGGATACCCGAATCTAATGAAGACCTGTAATCCATGGTTACTACCACCATAAGTTGTTGAAAAGGGGTGCATACATATTGTTCGAATGGCACACACTATGATAGTTAGGGAAAGATTTTAACAAACAATACAAACTATCATACAAAAATATATTATATAACATCTCATCAAACATAAATAAACAAACAAACAACAATATGATGCAAGACCATGCAAAACAAAGGTATGTATTTGGTCACTTAAGTCATACGAAACTTAGCTCTCGACATCCCCAGCGGAGTTGCCACTGTGAGACCCCTCAAAAGTAGTGCCTCTAAAAAAAAGAGATTTTTTGTGTGTGCTTTTTAGGGCACCTCTCCTTTTGGGTAAGTGGTATGGAGTCGCCACATATTTTTTTATACAAAAAAATAAGAAAAAGTAAATACATGACTGAATTGTTCTCTTCATTGATTGAATAAAGAATTACATATTTGGAAAATTGAAAAATTACATGGCTTTGGGTCCTAGTTACAAACTACCAAATAATTACATGGCTTTTTATCCTAGTTACATTTTACCCAAAATAAATAAAGACAAAGCTAGATCTACTTAGCCAAAGACCTAAATTCGGAGGCTAGGTTATGAAATGAGAAGGTGTTAGGCACCCATTTCGCCCAGACAAAGTTTGATCTTTTAGACCCTAGTGACCAATGTACCTTTTTATGCATGTTATGAATGATATGTTGAACATGTGACACTAAAATTAAATCATACAAATTTATTTATGAATGAAGTCTCTTCTTTTGTTTTTAAAAAATTCAGATCTATTTTGGTTGGTATGTGGAGAAAAGTGGTTTTTGGAGATAAAAATCCAGATCTGTGTTGTGATGATAAAAAAAAATGGTTTTGACAATAGAAAAATCAAATCTATTTTTTTATATGTTTTGAAAGAATGAAAAAGATTTTTTAAGAAGAGAGTTTCACTCATAATTTAAATTCATGCAACATGAATTAAATAAAGCAAACACAATCATGTTTAATCTTTTTCTTTATTTCAAAAATATTCATACATAAAAAAAATCAGATTTGTATCTAAGGAAGATACAAATCAGTTTTTTTGATAAAAAATGTTCAAACTTGCATCTAATGAAGACACAAACCGGTTTTGAATAAGAAAAACCAAGATCTACATCTAAGGAAGAAGCAAATCCATTTTATGTTAGAGAAAAATTCAAATCTACATCTAAAGAAGATGCAGATTTGTTTTATTTTGAAGAAAATTTAGATCCACATCTAAGGAAGATGCAGATCTGTTTAAAAGAGTTAATTACATGCAGGTCTTTAAAACTAAGAAACAAATTATAGCAACAATAAAGGAATCAAAAACATATTTTCATAAACTGAATTAACAAGGTATAATATGAATATTTGAAACAATTAAACATGCGTCATCATGATAAGAGAAGCATAAAAATGAAAGGGTTAGAAGGCAACCTCTTGCATGAGCACTCTTCTTCTTGAGAGGATGTTTTAGGGTTTAAAGAAACTTATGCAATTATCTTTGAAACCTAAAAACCCTAGCTTCAACAAAAATTCAGAAAGGGGATCAGAAAATATGAGCAATTTGAAATCCTAAAACGTATGCCTCTCAGAGCGTAAAAAAAAAAAATGTGCTGAATTATGAGGTTCAGTCTCTATTTATAGAGGACAGAAGACTCTAAAAAATAGGCATGGACGATTAGGATGTGAATTCAAATGCATCCTTTTGCAAGAAGATCGAAAACGGTGTGTCTTATCATCACTCGAAGGCAATTGGGCCAAAGCCCAAAAGGAGAAAATTCAGCCTTTTTAGAGTGCCGTTTGGCACTCCAAAAGTGCCGAATTAGCTCCTGGACACCAAACGCTTGTTTTTGGACCGGTCCTTACACCTAGACGCGTTTTCATCCTCCGTCTATGATTTTTTTTATCTCTTTTTTGGATAATTTAGGCTTTTTTTTTTTTTAAGAACAATTATCTTGTAGATAAATATCCTAAAATAAATCTTGATAAAGTTTAGATTATCCACAATTTTATTGTTATCCAATAATCCCTTTTATTCCTATGCATGCATCCTTATTTTAAACACTAATTATTAACCAATCACAAAATTATTTAATTAATTTTAATTGCTTAACCAATCAGAGTTAATTTAAATTAATCATGTGTGATCAACCCTACTTAGACACAATGCATGTTGACCGTGCAAACTTGATCATGCGATATCTTTCGATCCGATGGTCCGATTTGGAAACCGGACACACCATTACGACCGTTAGAGTCTCAAGATCATTTTTATAATATGCAACGAATGAATTAATGCAGGTAATGTAAAGACAAATTGATGCATGTAATGCAATCATGATTTTTAGGATACGTGGATGGTCATTCAAGTCATTCTCCTTGATTAAATCATAGGTGCAAAATTAAGTGTCTACACTTTCTTTGTCCATAGGTTTGACTTATAGCTTGCATTAATCTTCATCCGTAGGCTGGACGGCTCATTATTCATCTTTGGGCAAGATGCTTCCAGCATTTACTCGTCTAGAGACTGGATTGTTTAGTTGATTATATTTATCCATAGATTTCAAATATTCTTACATGCATGCTTTGCCTCGTCCATTAGTTAGACGAAGATACCATAGGTTTATTTTATTTTGCTTTCACCTTATTTAAGGAAAGCATATAGACGTTACATCCCTGCGTCCAGAGATTTTTACTCGTCTTAGGCCTTTAACATTCTTGTGGATTAGCTTTAATGAGAACTTCAACAATATTAAGATTGAAAATTCACACAACTTATATACATTGGAAATCCAAACTGTATTTACATAGCATAAACATCATCCACAAGCATGGCACATGCTTAGAAGCTAGTGCCTTTAGGGAATTGAAAATACTTTATGTACAAATGGACTAAGCTCCTGACTTCGTCCATCATGACTTTGTCCATAGATGGTGCACAAGCTGGAAGCTAGTACACTTTAGGGAATTGAAATACTAAAAAACGTGAAGTACTAGTAACAAATGCAGGTAAACATAAGTAATGGAAAGTGACACATAACTTAAGCTTGTCTAGGATGATACTCGTCCAGGCTTATACTTCACTAATAATATCTTCTTAAATGCTCAACATTCTAGGGGTGCTCTAACTTTTGTCCATCTAGGGCTTCCAAGTAGTATGATCCCTGCCTTTTGCAATTAATAACCCTGTAGGGTCCTTTCCAATTAGGCCCCAGTTTTCCATAGGCTGGGTTTCTGGTTGCCAAGGAGACCCTTTTTAGGACAAGGTCCCCAATGTTGAAGCACCTGGGTTTCACCATCGTATCATATTGTCTGGCCATGTGGTTTTTATACCTTGTTGTTCTCTATTCTGCACCCATCCTTACCTTGTCTATCAAATCAAGGTCAAGACAAAGTTGTTCTTCATTTTCCTCGTCCTTATATTTTATCACCCTGTGGTTAGTCATGTGTACTTCTGCAAGTATGACCGCTTCACTTCCATAGGTTAGTTTGAAAGGAGTTTCCCCTGTGGGGGCCCTCACAGTCATCCTGTAGGTCCATAGAACATCTGGTAGCTCGTCTGGCCATACTCTTTTTGCCCCTTCAAGCCGAGTCTTGATGATCTTTAACAAGAATCAATTTGCAACTTTAGCTTGTCCATTTGCTTGTGGGTGGGAGGGTGAGGAATAATGATTCCTTATTCCAAGTTGTTTACAGAAATCTCTGAAGGGTGTGTTATCAAACTACCTTCCATTATTTGACACTAGTACCCCAGGAACCCCAAATCGGTAGATGATGTTCTTCTAGACAAAGTTCTTGATGTTCTGCTACGTAATCTTAGCTAAGGGTTCAGCTTCCACCCATTTAGTGAAGTAATCAATCCCCACTACTAAAAACTTCATCTGTTTGGTCCTTATTGGAAAGGGACCCAAGATATCCAATCCCCATTATGCAAAGGGCCACGAGGCCAACATCGGGATGATGTACTCCGAGGGTCGTCTAGGGATATTATTGAAGCTTTGACATTAATCACACACCTTAACATAAGCCTTAGCATTTGCCTGAATGGTTAGCCAGTAATAACTTGCATGGACGATCTTATGGACGAGAGCTCTTGCTCTTGAGTGTTTTCCACATACTCCTTCATGAACTTCCCTCAATACATAGTTTGATTCATCTGGAGCTAAGCACCTTAGGTAAGGCTAAGAGAAGCCTCTTTTATATAGTACCTCGTCTATGAGGACATACTTAGCTGCTCTGACCCTTAGCTTTTTGGCTTCGTCCCTATCTTCTAGAAGACTTCCATCCCTGAGGTAAGCCACTATTAGAGTCGTCCAGTTTTCTTCTTCTTCAATCTGATGCACCTCTGGAAGATCTATGCTTGGTATGTATTGGACTTTGTCATACTCGTCCACTGACCTATCTACCAACGTTGCCTTTGCTAAGGCATCTAGTTTCTTGTTTTCCTCTCATAGAACTTGAAGAAAACTGGCTTCCTTTAATTTCTTGACAAGCCGCTTCACCTTATTGAGATACTTCTTAATCCATTCTTACTTAGTTTCACATGTTCCATTTACTTGACACTTCTTAATCCATTCTTACTTAGTTTCACATGTTCCATTCACTTGACCCATGATCAATTGAGAGTCTTCTTGGACAACTATTGACTCTGCCCCTAAGGACTTGGCCAATTCTAGCCCTTTAAGGAAGGTTTCATATTCAACTTTGTTGTTGGTCGTCTAGTACTATAGACGAGCTGCATATTTTAACTTATCCCCTTAAGGAGTCATCTTGCGGCTTCCAACTTGTTCATTGCCTTCTTAAGTGGATGATCTGTCAAGGCATTGATGACATGAGCCTGGAAGTAAGGCCTTATCTTCCTGGAAGATGTTACCAATGTAAAGGCCAGTTTCTCCATCATAGGATACCGTCCCTCGACTCCCTTTAGCACTCTGCTTGTATAATAAACAGGCTTCTGTATCTTCCCTTCTTCTTTGATTAGTGTTGAACTCATTGCATATGGGGACACTACTAAGTATAAATACAATTCCTCACCTGGTATAGACGGGCTTAGCAAAGGAGCTATTGTGAGGTAGGCCTTAAGGTCTTGGAAGGCCTTTTGACACTCGTCTATCCATTCAAATGCCTTCTTGAGAACCTTGAAAAATGGCAAATATTTGTCAATAGCTTTTGAGACAAACTTGCTAAGGGCGGCAACTCGTCCAGTAAGAGACTGGTAATGAAGGATATCTTCTTTTGATCTACCTCGTCAATCCTTATCTGGTTATAACTTGAGAAGGCATCCATGAAACTTAGCAACTTATGACCCACTATTGAATCTACCAGCTGGTCAATACGTGGCAATGGATAGCTATCTTGGGGCAAGTCTTGTTTAAATCGGTGAAGTCCACACACATCCTCCATTTGCCATTAGCCTTCTTGACTATCACCACATTAGCTAACTAATCCGGGTAATAAACTTCCCAAATAAACTTTGCCATGGTTAACTTCTGGACCTTTTCCTTGATAGGATTATCTCGTTCAGGAGTGAAGACCCTCTTCTTCTGATGGACAAGCTTGGAGGAAGGATACACATTCAAACGATGGGTAATGACACTTAGGTCAATCCCTAGCATGTCTTCATGAATCCACGCGAAAACATCAATTCTCTTCTTTAAGAACTGGACGAGGTCTTGCTTTGTCTTCTCTTTCATGCTTGCTCCAATCTTGGTAAACCTTTCAGGGTTACTTTCATCCAAAGGAATGTCTTCCAGTGCTTCAGTGGGCTTTGTAGCAACCCTTCTCTCTTCTATATTCATCATTTGCACATGCTCGTCCATAGCCAACATGGCTAAGTAACGTTCTCTAGCTGCTAACTGATTTTTTTGTACTTGTCCTTTTCCATAATCTGTTGGAAACTTGACAAATAGGTGGTAAGTGGACGTTACTGCCTTCCAACTATTTAGAGTTGGTCGTCCAATGATGGCATTGTAGGAAAAAGAGCAATCTACAACGAGGAAATTCACCTCTTTAGCTATCTGTTGTGGATATGCCCTTACCACGATGGGTAGAGTAATAGTGCCCACTGGTCGTACCTCCATTATTCCGAATCCAACTAAGGGTGCGTTCACTGAACAAAGTTGACCTCTTCCAAACCTCATCTATTGGAAGGTGGGATAATATAGGATATCTGTTGAACTCCAATTATCTATTAGTACCCTTCTAGTTGTGTAATCTGCTATGAGCATGGTTATGACAATTGCATCGTCATGTGGATGATGGACCTTTCTAGCATCCTCGTCCATGAAGGTGATAGCTTGCTCGTCTGCCCCCTCAATCCTTGGTGGTCATCCAGAGAGTTGAACATTCTGCACCAACTTCAAGTAGGTCTTTCTTGACTTGGAGGGTCGTCTTGTTGAAGTTCCTCCTAAAATAACTCTTATTTCTCCAAGTGAGGGCCGTGATGGCTCTTCTACCTTCTCCTTTAACTTCTCGTCCTTATGATCTCGTCTAAGAAAATTCCTCAACTTTCCCTTCTTGATGAGATTCTTAATTTGTTGCTTCAAGTCATAGCATTCTTCTGTATCATACCCGTGATCTCTATGGAAGCGACAATATTTGTTCTTATTGCGCTTATTAGGATCTCCCTTCATCTTCTCTGGCCACTTCAAGGATGAGTCATCCTTGATCTACACAAGCACTTGAACAAGCGGAATGTTCAAGGATGTGTAATGCAGACTTCGTTCTGAAGATGAACCTGCCTTCCTATTGTCAATATCCTTCTTTTCTCCTATCCAAGCCTTCTTTGGACGAAGGCCTTGTTCAGAATGACGTGGGAGCTCTGCCTCCATCCACTCTGCTCTCTACCTCTTCTTGGCAATGATCGCATCTTCTACATTCATGAATCTTTGGGCTGAGTGGACGAGTTCAGCCATGGTCTGTAGTTCTTGATCATCGAGCTTGTGGATGAATAAATCTGAACTAACTCCATTGTGGAAGGCTGCTAACAACAACTTACCATCCATTTCGTTTACCGTCAAGGCTTCCCTGTTGAAGCGAGTGATGAAGGACCGTAAACTTTCATTATCTCCTTGCTCTATAGTCAGCAAGCTAGATGAGAAGCGCTTATGCCTCTAACCTCCAATGAAATTATTGACAAACAACCTACTCAACTCTTTGAATGAACTAATGGTATTTGGAGGTATCTTACTAAACCACACTTGTGTTGGTCCTTTAAGGGTGTTTGGGAAGGCCCTACACATTATCTCATCCGGAACCCCTTGAAGGTGCATCGTGGTCTTGAAGGTAGCAATGTGATCACATGGGTCACGCGTTCCATCATATGAGTCTAACGTAGGCATCTTGAACTTGGAAGGTAGGGGATGACTGTTAATGGATGTTATGAAAGGGGAATCAGTTTGATGAACTAAGTCATCTACATGATTCATCCTTCTCATATTTTCCCTCATCTCTTCCATGGTTCTCCTCATCTGATCCATCTCCTTTTCCAAGTGTGGCACCCCACGTGAAATGGTACCCTTTAAGTAATTCTCATGCTTAACATTTTCTCCTTCTCTAGCTTTTCGACTCTGAGCTTGCCCTTCCACACACCGTCCATGACGTTGTCTTCTTTGATTGATCTCCCAAGTTAACTCCTAATTTTGAAGGGTTAAATCTGCCATGGCAGCTACCATGGACTACATTTGGACAGAAGGCGATTGCATAATAGGTGCAGACTGTTGAGCGTGATTGGGGTGGTTGGAAGCAATTCCACTTTCCTGGTGGCCTAGACTAGTGGCCATTGACCTTGTCTGAACCATGCAACCTTTAGTCAAAGAAAGATAAATTGCAAAGCACAAATTTAACTTTCCCACAGACGGCGCCAACTGATGATACACAGAAAATCAGTAGGCTGAATGCTCCGGGCTTTAATGGGCTTGAGGTTGCTTGGAAGGCTTGAAAAGAAAGAAGCACAAGATTAAATGTGACTAGGGTGAACCAGCTAAGAACCTTCCGATACTTAAGTTAGTTTTCTCTCTCAAATTCAGGAATTCCAACTCTATAAGTGGTGAAAACTTACCTTAATTTGATATGGCTAAGTCCTTTTATAGTGAGTTTTGGAGTGGTTATTTGTTTAGTAACTTCCACAATGTGGGTGGAAGTTAGAAGGTTCAGATTTAACTTCTACAACTGCTATTGGAAGTTAAGAACTTAGTAGGAAGTTAGAGCGATGAATAAGGATTCCACTCCCAGTTCAGAATAGTAGAATGTGGTCCGAATTATAAGCTTTTGGATAGAGATTTTCTCTAAAAATTTCTAAGTGTTGGCAGTCGTCCAGGTGATTCCATCTTGCACTTGGATGACCTCCTTCAGAGGCACTTATAGGTTAAATCTCTATTGCAATTCTGAACATTTAATATATCAGGTGGATGACCTTTCTGGTCTTGGACGACACGATGGACGAACTGGAGATAGTCCATTTTTTTTGGTTCACCATCAGCTATAACTGGAGGCCCACATGAAACCTTATGAATTTTTCTATTCATCAGAGAGAAAATGTGAATATTCTTATCATTATCAATAACATCAATAATAAGGTGGGAGAATATATGCTAACTTTAGACCTTAAACAAACTCAAGCCCAAGTTTTTAGACAAGAAATGCAATGGCCTTCCTCAAACAGAAGTAGTAAAGCTAAAATTTGATGCTGTCACTAATAAATTTACAACATTGATTGTAGTGGCTCGAGATGAAGATGTAAGGACTTAAATACATGAGCTAAGCAGTATATGCTTTTGTGATCCATTGCATAAATAAAATAAAATAAAAAAACAAACAAACAGGGTTAATGTAAGGTTGTTGAATTTTTAAAGCAACCAATACGACTTTCGAATTCATATCTTTTGTAGCTTGTTTGAAAATGTTGTTGGTATGGACCATGTTTGATGAGAGATCTTTGAATTTCATTACTTTTCTATCTTATAATTCTATTGTAGCAAAATTTAGTCCCAAAAAACTAAACATACATGTCTCCACAAGTTACAATAATTTATTTGTATAACAAAATCACAAGAATATTCATTTCACAACAACTAAAGGAAGTGGCAATTTTTTACTGTCAAATGAGCAGGATCATTCAAGTCAAACAAATAACACCAATTTCAATTTTGTTTTGTTTCTTACTAGCTCCTAGGGCCACACACACGCGTACAAAAAAAAAAAGAAAAAGCAACTAGGCCCAAAAAGACAAAGAAGCAACTAAGCCCACTAGTCCACTGCCGACCTCGTAACACATTTACCCACTTATTAGGAGTCGGCATTTACCTAATACAATACAAAATGGAAGAATAAGTCAATTTTACTCAGTATTTAAATTCCAAAATCAACAACATCAAGTTAAAAATATGTAAATTTGTAAAGTTACTATACTATTTACATTTCATTATTTATAATTTTGTTTCTCTAACCCTTTGCTCTCATCAAATTCTCCCCTAATTATTTAAATAAAATAGCATGCAGAATAAATAATTCGATATTTGTATTTTTAGAAAAGTGGATGTATTAAAAAAAAAAAAAAAAAGTAGATTCATGTATTAAAATAGACACTAATTTTTGCAATGCTTTAATACTCTTTTAATACTTGTTCGCCCATTATTTATATATTGTTGGAATTTTTTTTTTTTTTTTGATCATTAGGATATTCTTTTAATACTTGCCCACTGGGGTAAATGTGTAGGCCCATTATTTTTTTATATTCTTTAATGCTTTAATTTTTGCAACGCTCATGTTCTTTTACAGTTTTACTACATATAAAGGAAATGTTGCCTTGATTTACTCAGTGTTGTCCAACGTTCCTACCTAACCGTCTAGCATATTCTACACTTGTGGACTGTAGTGCATGACACATCATGATGCGTGGTCTACCTTTGCCCTCATGCTCAAAAGATTTTTTTTTTTTGGGGGTCAGTACAGATATGATTCTTCCCGACACTCCTCTTTATTTCAGAGCCTGACCATTATCATCCTTTAAGGAAATTCAGAACCCAATTTGCCCATCTCTTTCATTGTCTCTCTTCGATCCTAATTGCAATGGCTTCAAGCACTAATGAGCTAACCCATGATTTCCCACCATTCTTCAAAGTATTCAAAGATGGCCACGTAGAGAGGTACCCTTTTCCCATTCCCAATCACCATGTCCCCGCTGGGCTTGACCCAAATACTGGGATCCAATCCAAAGACGTGGTCATCTCTCCCGAAACCGGTTTATCAGCCCGAATCTTCATCCCCAAAATCAACGGCCCTGATCAAAAGTTACCACTACTCATCTACTACCATGGTGGTGGCTTCATCGCTGGATCACCGTTCGATGCAGTTGCTAAAAAATATATCACATCATTGATTTCCCAAGCCAATATGATTGTTGTTGCCGTTGATTATAGGCTAGCCCCAGAGCACCCACTACCGATTGCATATGATGATTCATTGGCCGCGTTGCAGTGGATTGCTACTCACTCTAATAACCAAGGACCCGAACCGTGGCTAAACGAGTACGCGGATTTCGGGCGGGTTTTCTTGGCGGGTGAGAGTGCTGGAGCTAATATATCCCACTACGTGGCAGTCCGAGCTGGCGCCACGGGATTGGCTGGGTTGAAGATTGTTGGGGTGCTTATAGTGCACCCTTTCTTTGGGGGCAAAGAGTGTGATGAGATGTACAAGTATATGTGTCCAACAAGTTCCGGGTGTGATGATGACCCGAAATTGAACCCGGCAGTGGATCCGGATTTGTCTAGGATGGGGTGTGCTAAGGTTCTTGTGTGCGTGGCAGAGAAGGATTGGTTGAAAGATAGAGGGGTGGCATACTATGAGACTTTGGGTAAGAGTGGGTGGGGTGGTAGCGTGGAATTCTTTGAGACTAAAGGAGAGGACCATGCCTTTCATATGGCGAATGCTGATAGTGAAAACTCTATGGTCTTGTTGAAAAAGTTTGTTGATTTTATTATAGGGGACTAGACTAGAGTGTTTATTCATCATTTGAATCCAAAAAGAAAAGTGTGTTTATGTTATGAATTATGATAAATCGGCTGTGGTTGTTGTACCCATGTTTTGATGTGATTACCACGTAATGAATGCTATAATTGATGAATGCGAGTTTGCCAGTTTTGGTAATATGTTTTGTGCACAATTTGGTTTTTGCTATTAACACGAAATTGTTAGTACCATTTTCCAACAAAATATGTATGTTCTTAGTGCCTTTTACCACACAACACCCCCCCAAAACAACACACACTACTACTACTACTACTACTACATGTTTAGATAATCAGTTAAATGCCAAATGCCAAGAGTTTCGTAATTAAGATATTCACGATTTAATAATCAATTAAGTCTTAAGAGTTATGTAGTTCAATTGACACCTTTTAATATTTTCAATCAAAATATTAAAAAAAAAAACGCAACAACAAACTACACATGCAGAAATTTATAGATATAATTTTGTTATTATCAACTTTTCTTCTATGACTTTATCACTTTTTCGGATAAAGTTATTTTGAAGTTATATATATATGTAAGGACACGATTCGTGACGGACCGTAACAATGTTGGGTTCGCACGTAAAAAGGCCCGAACAACATCATTTGTAGAGCGTGGGTTTGAAAGGCTAGGCCTTGGTCGCCAAACGGTGGGTTTTACGTGATATACATACATGGTTAAGTCGTCTTCACCTTAAGAGTCTTTCTCCTGGAGGCAGGCTAGGAGGCTCTGGTTTTTGGCCATTTTTCCCAGCCCCTTCTCTGGTTTGCTTACTTTTCCTTTTATACTAGCCTGTGTTCCTTATCCTTCGTCTACGTGTAGGATCGACTTTTCCCAGACTGATACTTGTCCCATCAGCCCATACTCAGAGTGGTTGGGGGTGGTTGTAAAAGCTGAAGAGTATGGCTCTGTCAGGTGCAGAGTATTGAATGACAGTAAGAGCAGCTTTCCCGGATCGTTATATTTCCCAGCATACCCTTTTCTAAATGTCATAGATATTTTAGATTTTTTCCAAGGTTATTTCTATACCATTTTTGCCCTTTCCTCTTGTGAGATCTCAGTTGTGCCGAGGACTGAGTCGTCCTCGGCTGTGTCCCAAGGCTACTTCGTATTTGTATTGCCGAGCTTAGGCCATCACCCTCCTCGGCTTGGGCCTTTGGACCCCAACAAGTAAATGGGCCTGGCCCACGGATTATTGGGCCCCACAATAGCCCCTCAAAACCCTGCTGTCCAACCAATCGGTTGGAGAGGAGGGTTTTGATAATACCAAGCCTTTATTATAGCTCGTTTAACTCAGCCTCTTTATTAATGTTGGCGTTTCTGTATCTGCCCAGGAAATGTACCGGTCTACGAGACATTCCTCGTAATTCATTCACCACGCATTCCTACCGTTTGGTTATCCAAAACGCGCCTTTAATGACTTACATTTACGAGTCCATTTAATTTCGATGGTTTGTTGACGATGCGGGGAAGTGGAACGGATACATTCTCGTTTACCAATTTTCTTGGAAATCTGGACGGATTAAATACCTTCCATTCCACCCTTCGTATGAGAAGGGAGGCAAGAGGATATTTCTCTCGTAAAGAGACCCTTTCAATCCCTCTGAAGTCTGAAACTTTTAGCTTCCTCTGGAGTTTACTTTATTCACTAGTTGTATCCTAGTTCGTGATACACTTGAGATAAGAGTAAATAATGAAAGAACCATACCCCTCCCAAAAACTCCACATTCTTACAAAGCTTAAAATGGCTCGGTCAGGGCAAGGATGGCGGAGACTCAAAATCCTTTTTACCCTCCTCTCAGCCCAAATCCGAAGCAGGGGCTCGTCACATCAAACATTCGGCGTGACTGAGCTAGGGTCACCCATTATCAGTACCAGCCGATCTCTCATGAGCATAACTAACATGACATCAGTGTGTTAGGAGTCAAGACTGAGGCAGGGACTATGTGCCCCTGCTTCTTCCTCTCTTAGTTCACTGGTGTCTCCTTTTACCTCTCTTTCTTCTTCTCTCCACCACCAGATCCATCCTGGTGCTTTTCCTTCTCCCTCTTTTACTCCTCTTTCTTTCCTTTCATCTCCTCCCTCTTCTTCTCCTCCTTTTTTTCATTCATCTCCTCCATCCTTTCATTCATCTCCTCCATCTTCTTCTGAAGAAGGTTCTTCTCTCAATATGGGCGCTACTGAGGCAGAGTTTGGAAGGACTTCGGAGACGAGTTTAAAAAGGCATTTGACTGCTTATTTGTCTGCATTGTTGTTACGGTTTTTTTTTTTTTTTTTTTTTTTTTTTTGTTTTGGTGATCCACCTATTGTATAGGCTTGTTTAAGCCCCTCTTTGTACGTTGTAATACATCTTTATATTAATAAAAATTGTTATTACTTTACTTCGCATGTTCTATCTCTATATTTCCGAAATGATAACGCGATGAATAGATGTACAAGTTTGTGAATTTCTTTTTATTTTTAAACTTTGACCGACGTCTAGGACCAAAGCCCTAGTTAATAAAAAGATATTGCTCTGTGTTTATAGAAACAATCCGGCTTAATAATACTGAACCGAACAAGTGATACTTAGAGCTGAAACTCCTATTAGGCAGAAAAAGAAAGGGCATTATGATGAGCTTACTGAGTCGGCCTGGCACAATACCGCCGACCTTAGAGTACAATACTTGGGGCCGTAATCCCTTATCAAAGAGAAAGACGCTATTATGAACTTGCAAGTGCTGTTCGGCACAATAGTATAGCATTGAATTAATGACACCTAGGGTAAAAATAGTTGCTAAGGAAAAGATATTATCATAACTTTAATAAAGTTGTTTGGCACAACAACGCCAACCTGCGAAAGCAACACTTACCCTAAAAATAGCCGAGACGACAACCGAATGCTCGATACGGTGTAGGAAGTAACCATCCGAAGACATACCACCCGCAAAATGAACAGTCCCTGTAGGTTGCTGAATAGTGGGGCGTTTCACCATCTTCTTTTACGCTTTTAATAGCTTTAACCTTTAATAGTATTTAAGCCGAGGACTGAGTAACTTAGAATTTTTATTAAGTAGCTGACCTTACAAAACTCAGTTTTCTCATCCAAGTAGT